>NC_091746.1:36105764-36160764 GCF_043380555.1 Nothobranchius furzeri
ACAGAAATGCAACAATCTTTGAAAAATTATACTTCAAAGATTGTTTTGAACTTGACTTATGCTGGGGTCATGAACACACTTTTACTGTTTCCAACATAAAACCAACATGAACAGACGTTTGTGTGTGCAGCGTACAGGAACAGGAAGCGACTCATACCAGCAGGTTTACTCAGCGTCAGTGTTCAGCCACTGCTATGGTCTTCACACGTTGGCACACTTGCTGATCATCATGTCATAGCACTAAAAAGCTGGTCGAACTCGCATCACGATCAGGAGTGACAGGTTCACAGACTGTAAAAACTTTCACATCTGGCCATTTTCTGCACAGCTATAGAAACCTTTAGAACTGTTTTTTTTGATAGTGCAACTTATCCTCGTAATCCTGACATGTGCAGGTCAAAACCCCCAAACTACGTGTTTATATTGAGTACATAGGTGAGAGCATCAGTAACAGCTAGAAGTTGGTTTTATTGAAAGCACATTTATACCACAGTTATATTAATTGAGTGATGATGTTAGTGGACAAACAGGTCCACTCTAGTGTGGTACAGTGCCTGAGAAAAACAAAACAATCTCTGATATCTTTTCTACTTCCCACTGAATGCAGGTAATGAGCCATGTTTCTAGTGAGCGTCAGTCCAGGTGCAGAAGTTCTGGGATGCATTCTGTCAAAAGCAAATGGTTGGAACTGAAACTGCAGCATTTTCTTTATTCCATCAAAGCATGTATGGACAGCATGCATCTAGAAAAAATTAGAACAGTGATGCAACGGTATTCCCTCTGAGGCATACAAAACAGAAAAGGCACCTTTGCAGAAACCTTTGCTATGTACTACCATATGGCACTTTACCTGCAACACATGAACACATTTGTACATTTGTTTGTTTTGTAAAACTCTTTGTTTTCTACGTCACTAAAATAAGTTTGATTTCTAGTTTTTGTTTAAATGGCTTTACACAGCAGTTCATTTGTCAAAAGTAACACTTTAATAGTGCTGTTTTCTTTGTCAAACAGAAAGGATCCTAAGCTGTTTCCTTTACTCTACACAGAAACGGGATTGTGATATCTTACTTGCAGGCCACTGTTGGATGATGCTGGGTTAGTCCTACTGCTCGCCATATCCCAAAGGGCTGTAGTGCTGCCTGCATTAATGAAGGCTGAGTGTCCTTCCTGAAGGTCCTCTGTTTCACTAAACAGCATGCTGTCACCACTGGATTCCTTGTAATGCAGCACATAGCATGCGGCTACTTTGGTGGTTGAGTTACTTGTGTTGTTGATCTGATCATTCAGTCTCTCAGGTATTGCTGAGACACTCTGGCTGACAGCTGCGGTGTCATGCTCACCTGTGACACCGTATTTAACATTCTTCGCACTAAGTGCTGGGCTAGGAGGTAAGCTATGAGCCACATGATTGTAGTGGCAAAAGCTTCTTTTCTGTTCATCTAGCCTTGAGGACAGATGAGACTGATTCTTCTTTTTAGATAGCAGTAAAGGGCGCTCCTCCTCTACGGAGGGACTTAGAGCCACTGAAGGCACAGAGACTGCCAGACTGGAAAGGGGGGCCGAGGTCTCTGATAGAGGAGAGCCTGGAGTTGTAGGAACAGTCTTTGAGTCTGGTGATAGCTGAGTCGGGCTTCTCATGGCAGATGTGAATCTGTGGAAACATAATAAGAACAAACAATTTAGCCACAGCGTTAGTTAGGTGAACACGTGAGCTTAAAGAGTTCAGACTGCAGAATGCATCACTTGGCTACAGATCACTGAATTGTTGAAAGTTGCATATTTGCGATAAATATACATAAAATCAAGAACATCTCTCATTTTCTTTTTAAAAAGCTAAAAAGTCTAACCTGCATTGCAGGAATGGAAATGAGTTTTTATAAGAAGAAAATCTGAATAACATCATATTTGACCCAGGATGAATCCATCCATCCTGTAAAGTCACATTGTCATGGATAGCTCTAAAAAAAAGAACATTTGAGTTTCAACTTTTTTTTCAAGAAGTTTTCTTTTTTAATCTTAGTTCATCTTTGATCCCTGGCCCGATAGTGCATGCTTCTGCATTTCAGCGGCTAGCCAAAAGAGGAAATATTTGGGCCGTGCTTGAAGTATACCCAATGCAAGTCAAACTATAGAGTGGTGAACAGTTCTTTCTCAAAATTTCAAGTACCGTTAAATAGTAATCCCAAATGCAGCCTTTTTATGTGGAGCTTGTGTGTTCTCCCCATGAGTGTGTGGGTTTTCTCCAGATACTCTGGTTTCTTCCCAAAGACCAAACACATGCATGTCAGGCTGTCCCTAGTGTTTGACTGATTGATTGTCCTTGTGTCCCCCTCTTGCTCGAGGACTGCTGGAGACTCCCTAGCAGAGAGCCTAGTCAGGGCTTAGATAATGGATGGGTAGACAGATGGATACTTAAGCTTAAGTCTTTCTTTTTTTTTTTTTTTACATTTAATTATAGTAGGGCTGGGCAATATGGCCTAAAATCAATATCACGATATATTGAGGATTTCACCTCGAAAACGATAAATGGACGATAACTACAGGTATGTGCAGAAACAAAAGTTGTCCACTAGATGGGGCTGTCACATGTATTTAGTTGAGTCACATTTTTACGTGACTCAGGGTGGTACAGCATCTTAAAGGGACATGATTGTTTTCAACCTACACACATTTTATCTATTCTTTATCATCACATTTATTGACATGGGAGCAATTATCACGATAAGAGTCGGACATTTTGGTAACAATTAATTTTCGATTTATTGCCCCGCTCTAAATTATAGAGAATTTTAATGTGATATGATTATTAACAATCTTTTCTTTGCAGCGGATTTTGACAACGTTCCTTATCTATTCTTGTAACAAATCCAACTTTTTACTCCAATGTCCATCATCCTCTCATCAGCACGCTGCGATGAATAATTCTCGCTAGGGTTTACCTGGGTCATCCCTTTAGTTATACAGCTATAGACTTAGACTGCTGGAGGTCTTACTGACCACATGGCCTCACACTGCAAGCTTATCTTTCTTTACGCCCTATGTTTGGATTTACTGTTGTTGTTGCAATTGCTGTCACCAACTTTGTTTTCAACTCCAAGAAATGCCCTGTCTTTCAGTGTTTGTCTCTTCCTTGTTCTCTCAGACCCTGGTCAGCTGAGGCATAAGTTCTGCTGGAGGTTACTTCCTGTTCAAAAATGCTTTACTGGTCCAGAATATAAAACACTGCATTAAAGCGAAGGTTTTGTTTAGATATTTGATATTTCATAATTAATCTATCGCAATTATCCGGCCTGAGTCTGGGCTTGGTGCTTTCAGATGATTTGTGGGCTAGTGCTTCATAAATAACTTCAGTTGAGTTGAACAGATAATACTCTGTTGGCATTACTAGCACAGCCTTTTGTTTGTTTAGACCTTATTTTCCGGACATGCTCAGTTCATTCAAATCAGATTTTCCAAGACTCAGCTGCTTCCAGTCCCTTAGTCCTTGAGGGCTACCATCCTGCACATGTTTGCTATTTCTTTTGCTCCCACACAGTTGGTTGAAACTAACGAGTATTTAACAGACCTGTACATAGTTAAATGTGGTAAGGAGAGGATTAAATTACTCCATTCAGGTGTGGTGGAGCAGGAAACACAGAAAACCAGTAGGATGGTAGCCCTACTGGAGTTGGTGACACCTGATTTAATGTATATTCCCAATTCTGCCAAAAAGACAGCCAGCTGTACTTTTCAATCTAACCTATTTCTACTCTTCCACCCACCCTTCTGATCCTCTTCTCACTATCTTGAACAGTAATAAAATAGATTCTCCTCATTTGCACAAAAATACCTAACAAAACGTCTTCCGTTTAGGTAAAAATTGGACTGAGACTGCACATACAGTATGTCCCCTGTAAAGTCTTTCCTTCAGACATGTAGGAGCCAACAGGGCCAAGACCTTAAAACACTGAGCCTATATTCACAGAATCTGGGATTACAGTTAATGCTCAGTGTTGAGCTCTTATCTCATAGCTCTTTCATGGCAGGTTTGTACAATTTAAACAACTGCAAAAATATGTTTGCACTAATCACAAATATATATATATATATATATATATATCAAAAAGACCCCAACATTTTGCAAAGTTGATCTTCACACTTTTTCTAATGAGCAACAAAAGGTAAAAATCCTTCTTCATAAGTAACAGGCAGGGTGGAAAAATCATTAAAATCATCCAGGTTTATTACTGACAGAACTCTCAGACCAGAGTGAATTATAGAATATCTCACAAATATGAATGAATGAATGAATGAATGAATGAGCACAAAGAAAACCAGGATGCCGCAGTGCAGATACTCTGCAGTATCATTCCCTCCAAGAAAATCTGTGGAAGAAAAAACGCCTCAAGTGGAAGGAGCTCTGAGTTCCTCAAGAGGATCCAAGCCTGAGGAAAAGCCCCACACTGCCTGTGTGATCCGAACTGAGCAGACAGAGGAAGACCTGTAATATGAGTTCTGTAATGCACACACGTATGCACAAAGAAAAGGAGAGATGACACATGACTCCTTAGAGTTATGTGGAGGAGGAAAGGATATGTAGGGTTATTGAATGGGAAAAGGCTAGTGATGCGTTTAGGTGTGACGTTTGAATTAGCACTGCAGAAGATGCACCTAATTCAAAATGTTAGCATCAGCATTCCAGAAGTCTTCTCTCTGTCATAGTAAGAGTTCCCACTGTGAAACATGGTGGTGGCAGCATCATGCTGTGGGGATGCTTTTCTTCAACAGGGAAGCTGTTAAGAGTTTTTATTTTTTTAGTCAGTCAGGATCCCCATTCAGAGTTGATTGGAATATGGATGGAATTAAATACAGGACAAATCCTGGAAGAAAACCTGTTTGAGGCTGAAAAGTGCTTGAGACTGGGAAGGAGATTCACCTTGCAGCAACACAATGACCCTAAACTAATGGAACAGTTTAGGTCAAAGAGTGTTCATTTGTCAGAATGGCCCGGTCAATGTCCAGACCTAAATCACATTGAGCCTCTGTGACAAAACTTGACAATGTTCTCTATCCAATCTGGGTGAGCTTGAGCTATCTTGCAGCAAAGAATTGGCATAAATTGCAGTCTCTAGATGAGCAAAGCTGGCGACTAGTTACTGGTGACTAGCAAGTGAACAGTGTGTGCTAAAGAATCAGTTTTATGTGCTACTTTGTGTTGGGCTTTCACAGAAGATCGCAATAAAATTAATTGAATTTTGTGGTAGTAAGGTGTCAAAGTGTGTAAAGTTAAAAGGGTATGAATTTTGCAGGGGATTGTAAATGAGTGAAACTGGCATTTCAAACTATGTTGATAAAAGTGGGTGAAACTTTTTCTCTAGGTAGAGTTTATATATATATATATATATATATATATATATATATATATATATATATATATATATATATATATATATGTGTGTGTGTGTGTGTGTGTGTGTGTGTGTGTGTGTGTGTGTGTGTGTTATTAGCGTTCTGGAATAGTTTTCAGGGCCTCTGTAATTTTGTTTCATTTAGTCTGGATTGTTTTCGTTGTACGTTGTACTTCTTTAAAGCAACAACATTGAAAAAAAATTGACCACAACAATACATCACTGCTAAAACGATTATAGAGCACAAATTTCCATTATATAACAAACGGCAGCCAGCTCATAAACCCAAACCAACAAAAACTCCAAACCCAAAAACAGGCCAAAAATTAAACATTCATAAACTCTTCCTCCAACATAAATATAAAAACAGAGTTGAGGCTCTATTCTACATCATTTTGAGGTTGAATATCTTTGGTAAACAGATAAAAATGTATAAAGCGGATGCCTATATTTGTCTAACTGCTGTCTGGATCGTGAAGGTTTAATCTTGATCTTCTTTGTGGCTCCATTAATTAATCAAAGTTAAGATTCATTTATGTATTACCTTGACCTTTAAGGCAATTCTTGTTGGATTTTGGTGTGTCTCGGCATTTTCCTGAATAAGCACCTAAGTCACTGGTGCCACCTGTGGCATTCAGACGGCCCCGGACCCCCTGTGTGGCACGTTGGCTATTTTCCGCCAATGACATCACAGAGAAAGACTCAGAATCAGACAGAACACTGTTGCTCCAGTCTTCACTCCAGCTGTTGAGACAATGAGGGAGGTATTAACTTAATATTGTTCTATTCATTCTGGACATTTCTGACCATGTCACACAGCAACAAAAAATATTCATGTATGTGTGTGTTGTATGAAATGTTGCAGAGCAGCAAATTAGGAAGTCTCACTTACACATGAAATTAAATATGTGTTTCTATTTGTAATTTACCCATTTAGTTATTTTTCATGACTCACATTTGGTACAAATACAAAATATACAAATATATATAGAACTGTGCTAAAGGTTTAGGCAGGTGTAAAAAAATCCTGTAAACTAAGAATGCTTTCAGAAATGGAAGTGTTATTCATTTATGTTCATCTGAGAACAAAAAGCAGAGAATAAACTAAATAATCAAATCCGAATCAGGTGTGACCACCCTTTACCTTCTAAACAGCATCAGATCTTCTAGCTACACTTGAACACAGCTGGGCTGGTAGGTTGCTCCAGACTTCTTGGAGAACTAACCACAGATCTGCTGTGGAGGTAGGCATTCTCGCATCCTTCTGTCTCTTCATGTAATCCCAGACACACTCCATGATGTTGTGATCAGGACTATGTGGGGCCCAGACCATCACTTCTAGGACTTCTCTTCTTTACATTTTTAATGACTTTGGTTGTAGGTGTGGGGTCACTCACCTTACATTTTGTACATTGATAATAATAATAATAATAATAATAATAATTTATATTTCTGAAAGCATTGTTTGTTTGTTTCCACCGTTTTTCTCACACCTGCCTGAAACTTTTGCACAATACTGCACAGTGCAGCATATTTCACTAAACTGATCTCAGATGAGTACTTTAAGTGTAATTTATACGAAGAATAATGTCCTCAATTTTTTAAAAAGAAGCAAACTCATCTGCATAGAAATGAATGATTATTGTCCAGCAGCTCCCAGGGTAAATGTAAGGATATGCCTGGAACATCTGATGTTTGACCCACAGCAAGGACTCAGAGGACATCATTGTGAACCCACAGCAGCATCCATCCTAACCCAACAATTTGAAACTCGGTTTAGGACTTCCTGATGGGCAGATCACAGTCTGAGTAAATCCATAAAATTTCCTCTTCCACTGTCATACTCAGCTCCAGAGCTCCACAAGGATGTGTCCTGGGCTCCGTCCCACTGCTAAAATATCCCTCTTTTACAAGAAATCCTGCAAGTCAGTTTGTGAAGTTTTCAGATGATGATGCTGTTGCTGGTTTGATCAACAAGGGTGGCAGAGGAACACTGAGGCCTAGAACATCGAGTTAGACTAAAATTCGTTTGATCAATAAAATCTCAGTTTTTCCCTTAATCTCATCCTCAAAAACCCTCGGCAGAGTCTCCACCTTGTACTGATTTTATTTGATGCTAAATTGAATTCATTAAAAAGCTCTGATAGAACCATATGACAGCATTATGTGAAATACTTATAATGTATAGGTGCCATAGCCAAGTAGCACAACAGGTTTGGAAATATGTGTTTGGTTGATTATTTCTTTGTTGATTGAATATTTCTTGGTAATAAATCTTGTATCACTGGTTAGCCTGAATAGTCACATTTACTGAGAAGTAGAAAATGTAAGAGTCAGTCATCAGTTGAATGAAAAACACAGATAAACATGCGCTTAGCACCCCCAGAAGAAGCCAAAATCCCCTAAAATATTATTTTGTTGGTTTTGTTTCTTCAGGTGCTGCCAGGTGTGCTCGGGTCCCAGGTGTATGACTCACAGCGAGTTCTTGAGCAGCTTGTAGAAGCTGTGTGTGATAGACTGATCAACACCATGCTTGTGCAGGTTGAGTAACATGATACATTTGACCAGGCTGGTGAGCTACATGAGGAAGAGGAGATAAGCTGCTGTCTTCCTGACACTGAGGCCTGTGATGATAGAAAATAAATAAAGTAGAATCAGTCTCTATGTGTTCCCACTTACTGTGGGAAAGTTGAATCATCCAATCCAATGGCAGAACAAAAGTACCAATGAGGTGCATATTAATGCACAACCTACACATTTAGCAGTGTTTCTTATTCCATGGATGCCCAATCCTCAAGTTCTACATCACAGTAGAGGTGACTAATCAAGATTTCCAAGAAAATAAGATTGAAAGTAAAGACATGTTGTTACAATAAAAAATAATCATCCAAACACACATTTCCTTACTAAGTTTATATCACATGTAAAAGGGAACATTTTTAAAATGCTGCTTACTTTCAGCCACACAAGAAAAGGAGAAAAGACAAAGATCTCAACCAAAGCCATGAGCCTCACCAACAGCTCGCTCAGATAGCACATAAAGACCAGCCTTTGATCTGCAGCAGTGAGGTAGTGAGAGATGGAGGTATGGAAAGCTGAAAGGTCACATTTGGTGACTCAAAATACTGTTGAATACTGAATCAAATATTTTACAAGTTTCACCTGTGCAAAAAGACAAATGCATTCAGTATTAGCTTCTTTTTCTTGGTTTAGTAAAACTATACTAAACACCAAAATGTGACTTATTTGAATGCCCCACATCAGAATGAACATGCAGATAGCTCCCTCCCTCCACTGGAGAAAGCAGGTCAAACCACGTTGCTTCCCTCCCCTTGTGACCACCAGGGGGGTGAGAAAAGGATCTGACAGAGTTACTAACAGTGAGGTTTTCTGTGAACTGCATAGAGACCAGACTCTGCCCATCCTTCATTACACTCTGCAAGGACTGTGAGCTGTGACCCAAAGCAAAAAAAAAAAAAAGGGTTACTGAAGACATCCCAGCCTGTATTTAGCACTGGCAAATGGGAGCCAGTGTGAAAAATACAAGAAAACCCCAAGCTACAAATAAAGAAGACAAGTATGAAAGCAGGAGATGTGTAGAGAGTAAACATCAGTAAAACACAAAGGGCATGTAGACAGGAACGAGGACCATCAGCAGTTACAACCCAACCAATAGCAGAAGGGTAGAGGTGAAATGCCTGAATCAACAGATGTGAGAGTTTGCTGTAGTTTCATGTAGGGGCTCACCACTGACAGTGAGTGGTTGCTGTGTAAGAAAATTGTTGTTAAGAGAGCAGTCTGTTGGATGTTGCTGGGCACAAACTCAGGTCCATGGGACCAGTGGCGGATTTAGCAATTTATGGGCCCAAGGCGAACACAGACATGGGGCCCCTTACACAAAATTTTCGACAAGCTTACCTTTAACTGGATTTGGGAAACTCTCCTCTTCTGACATGAGTTATTTTCCCTTTTTATTAGTCCTCCTCTTTTTTCCTGTATTTCCCTCCCCTTGAGCGCTTTCAATATTTACTCTGCTTTCTTTTTCCTGCCAGTGCCCCTGTGCCTTAGCCTTTTTTTTTCTATTTTCCATTTTCGTCTATGTTTTCCTCCCTTTAAACATTTTCCATTGTCTTTCCTTTTCTGCTTCCTTTTGATGTTTACATCGAAAAACAACGTCACTTTCAGAAGTGAAAATAAAAGCTTTTATGAAGCAAGCTGCTTCTTTCTCTTATTGGAGCCTCTAGGATAACTCCATTTCATGCTTAATATTTTGACTATCTCTTTGAGTTTGTTAAGAATGCTCCCGCCTCTCTTCTTCTTATTTGTGGTCTTATGGCACTTGGCAAACAACAATTTGGTGCATTACGAGTGGAATGACTACCAATCACTTCCTGTTTGTGCATCGCCATCTTAATAACCCTCTTATGACCATAATTATAACAGGGCCGCCTGGTATTTTTTCTTATGGCTGTAAAATTGTAATAAAATGTGCAAAGTGTGACCCTTCTTTTTTCAGAACAGCCCCAGCTTTCAGTGTATGGTTTGTATTTAGAATTTATTTCTATTAAAGCCTTTAAAAAATCAGCTTAAATGTGAAAAAAAGCAAAAAACGGATTGGAATTTTTTACATTTATTACTGAACAGGAACTTCAAAATTACTGGGCAAACAATTTGGAATGAACAATTTAAACTTTAAACTGTAATGCATCTATTCTTAAAACAGTTAGAACCTTGGTATCTTTTTTAGCAGTTTTTAAGACCATTTATTTTTGTAAACTTTCAGACGTTTTTATTTGATGTGGTAGACCTTGAAGCAGTTTCTCTCTAGCTGCAGGCAGAGTCCTGCACACCTCACACCGCCATGGGGTGCTTCTCTGGCACACCGTGCACTGCTATACCAAAAACTTTTGTTTTAGCTAAAATAATGATTTATTGTAAAAAGATAAATAATGCTGGAATGAAGCTGAATCTTACAATTAGCAAATAGTTGAGGGTTGTTCAAATAAAAAAATAAAGACTGAACAAACATTCATACCCTGGTTCACCGGAGATCTGTCCTTCGTGGTCACTGTCTTCAGATATAAGCCTTCTGGGACACCTATAGATCGTGTTGATTTTCTTTGAGGCATTTCCATAATTTCATGCCGGCTTTTTATGCTAATTAGCTTCCCCGTTCCGTTATCCGCTTTCACCGCGGCGCTGCGCTCCGTTTCAATCAAGCTGTACAGCAGGATTTCCATAATTCTGATTGCTTCATGCTATAAATCGTTGGAAAGCTGCTTTTATGTACTTTTAGGAACCGTTGGAATTTTTGAATCAGATTAGCCATTCAAAAGTTATAAAACTGAGCATTTTGGATGACAAACTCAACACATCTCTGAATCTGTGTTGTGATTCATTGCGCTCAAGACAGGGAATTCCGGTGGCTACTGTAATGTATTGCCCTATTTTTAGCATTTTCAGCACTTTTGGAATTTTACAGATATCTTGAACTGTTCAGGAATTATGGTAATGAGAAGTACGCATGTCCACTCCCGTCGGCGGCGACAGGTTGGTAATAAGAATATTGTGGTATTAACAGAGGGGTGCCGGCAGTCAGGGCTGGGGGACCCCCAACACAAGGGGACCCCAGGCGGCTGCCGACATATGCCTAATGGTAAAACGACCACTGCTTAGGACATCTGAGGACAGCTATGTTTGTGAAGACCTGTGTAGCAGCGTGGAGACAAACTTTTTTTGTCTTCCCTCCACAGAGTCGATCACTACTGATCACATTCTGAAACAACTGAACAGGCTCCACTCTGGTGAGCACGATGGTTTGAGACATGCAGCGTCCATAAAACCCATTTGTGGACTGTTTCTTCAAGATGGGTATGGATAAGAGGGAGTTCCTGTGCTATAGATTACAGGGTTCCTCAACCCTGGTCCTCGGGACCACCCATCCTGCATGTTTTTCGTGTTTCTGCTCAAGCACACCTGATTTACATATTTGCATTGCCTCCTCAGGACATCAAGTGCTGCAGATGACTGTTAATCATTGATTCATTTAAGTCAGGTGTGTGGCAACATGGAAAACATGCAGGACAGGGGGTTCCGAGGACCAGGGTTAGGAAACACTGCTATAGAAGACATCTTGCATTGTACGAATACCAAAGACATCATGACCCAGTGGGCCCCAGGGTCACATGAGCTCATTATGAAGATGCTGAAAGAATCATCCTGGACCAGCTGTGTACCATGGTCTAACCACATCTGGCCAGCTCCACTCCTAAACTGAAGAACACCATTACCATCTATTGAACCACAGATACCCACTACAGTGTGTACACCTAATAAGAATGGTCAGCACTGGTGTCCCTCAGGAGACCACTACACCACAGACTTGAGCTCCTGCCATTTTCAGTGTTCTGAACACTCAGTTGAGTGTATCAGAAAGAGAAAAAACTGAGTACAGGGCAGTGGTGGAAAACTTGGCTACATGGTGTGAGCAGAATAATCTTTAGCTGAACAGGGTGAAGACTGAAGAAGTGGTGGTGGACTAAAGGAGGACTTAGACACCAGTGTTATGTTCGGCTGTTGTATCAGAAAGTGGCACGAGTAGGCAGGGGCGCAGATAGGATTTTCGAACTGGAGGGGACAAAGTTCCAATGTACCCTCCCCCAAACACATACACACACACACACACACACACACACACACACACACACACACACACACACACACACACACACACACACACACACGCACGCATGTACACATACACACACAATTGCAAGCGCCTTAACTAGAGCTCAGTCAGTTTGTGTAATTTCATCCATTGGTTTACGAAAAAACTAACACTATTATATACGTGTTTGAAGCCATTATGCAATGGAACACTGACAACAAAGCTCTGCCTGATCAACACTATCCAAATCAGTTATTTGTTATTGTCCCTATCAAATACTAACCAAAACCTCATGCTTTATGCAAAACATGTTTTATTTAAACATTAAAAGATTTTCAGCATACCAATCTTTACACAAAACATAAAAGCCCTAAAAAATTGCACATAGAATATATTTTAAAAACGATATTTACTTATCACTTAACAGTTGTTCCCAAAATTTTCAGCCTGACCAACAGATATTCCTTCATATTGTTGTGCTTCCGTTTCCTGGCTTGTTGGAGGTATGTGTGGGTGAGCAGATACACGACAATTCGGGATCTCAATCAAGAAGTTTACTTCTTCCAACAACAGAGTAAGTTACAGTTACTTCTTCGTTGTTTAATCTGGCACCCTGTTGCTTTCAGTCTCTGGCTCTGGCACAGACAGCGTTTATCGGTGTCCATGCGACGAGCAGCGGGGCCGAGACAACAGTACAACAGGAACTAACAACAAAAATAACACATTCTCTTGATAACCTATTCCAGCTGTTGTGTTGCATTCGCTGACCTAACAAAACTCGGTCCAAAACACCAAACCTGTTCATAGACTGATGGGGAGCTTAACTGCCTTACACTACCTCCCCTTTTGAAGAACACAGAGTCTCTTCAGTACAGATAATATAGACAAAACTGAACAGAATGTAAGTAGTTACAAAAATTCAACTACTGAACGGTATGCCATTTGGGCACGAGAACACAACTAGACTGTCGTATAACTTAGTGTAAATGGTGAACTGTAATCTGAATCTTTCTGGTCTATTGACTAGTCGACCACTAGAGGTTTTAAAAACCTTTCTTGAAGGGTCCGGATCATCCCTCTTTCCTTCCGGCTGGCATCCTGGATCCTTGGGCTGGGACACCTTGCTTTGATCATTTGGCAGTGGCAACCTGGGTATCATCGGAACATCCTCTTTGACTGGTGGTTGTTCTGAGTCTTGGCACTGCTGCAGGAGTCTACTTCTTTGGCGTAAAACCCAGACTGGTATCACATCACTGTTATAAGGCCTCAGTCTGTCATGGTGCATCACAGTGCAACGCTTAGGACCTTGAATCTCATACAGTACAGGACCATGACAGGCTGCCACAATCAAGGGGCCCTTCCAAAGCCTTTGAAGCTTAGGGCTTAGTCCTTTCTTCTTTGTGTCATATTTGACAAACACTAAGTCTCCAACACTATAAAAGTGTTCTTTCACTCGAAGGTCATGCACCCTATTCTGTCGTCGCTCTTGTGCAGTGCGAAGAATAGGGTGCATGAAGTCAGATGGGATCCACCGAAGTGGGCTGCATGGTGGCGCAGTGGTTAGCACTGTTGCCTCGCAGCACGAAGGTTGCAGGTTCAAAACTCGGCTGTGGCCTTTCTGCGTGGAGTTGCGTGTTCTCCCCATGCATGCGTGGGTTTCCTCCGGGTACTCCGGTTTCCCCCACAGATCACAACATGCCCTATAGGTTAACTGTTGTACGTCGCTTTGGATAAAAGCGTCTGCCAAATGAATAAACATAAACATAAGATGATCTCTTGCCAGTTCATGTGCTTCTTTTAAGCCTTCTTCTAGATTGCAGAGGAAGTCTTCAGCTTCCAGTGTACTGGCCTTGAGTTTAGCAGTACCAGACTGGATATATTGTGGTTGGTGGACCTCCCTGCCAAACATAAGTCTGTTGGGTGACAAGCCGGTTACTGCGTGCCGTGAACTGTGGTAAGCAGCAGTGAGCAGTGGCAGCTGCTCATCCCAGTTCTTTTGGTCCTGGTTCACATAGCATCGAAGCATTTGCAGTAGGGTCCTGTTGAACCATTCTACTTGCCCATTAGAGGAAGGGTGGTAGGGGTAGTCCTGGTTTTGGTAATCTGCAACAACTTGCATACATCTCAAAAGAGGGAGCTATCAAAATTACGACCTTGATCTGTGCGTAACTCAAGGGGGGCTCCAAACCTTGCAATGAAATCAAACTAGCTTCCTTGCCATTGTTTCAGCACATTGATCAGGGATGGGGAACACTTCAACCCATCTGGTGAACTGATCAATAATAATAAGAATGTATTTTAACAAATTGATCGGATCCTTTTCTGACCTTCCCCACCTACAAAGTTTAATTACAACAACCAAACGTGACAGAGCCTGGATTTGTATTCTGAACAGTCTAAACATGTTTTAAAAAGAAACGTATGACAAAAGGGGCACCTGCTCAGTAAAACCACCAACAGTGTGAAAAATATTAAAATATTGTAGGCAGAGATGGGCTACAACTTCTGGATCCATTTTATACAAATCGTTTTATTGATTATCATCTTATGAAAGATAACTTTGACGTACACGAGCGACCGGTACTGGCTGCTGTCACCTGTTGTGATTGGTTAAAGCAGCTCTCTGCTGTCTGAGGATAGGCCCCGCCCACAACGCCGCGGCTACTGTGGCTCCCAGTGTTTTCTTTACTGTGGGAAATGGGTAATAATGACTCTTTGATGGGAACAGGTTGCCAACCCCTGTCTTAGTGTGACTTGGGACCAACAGAGTCAGAACTTCCTCACCGCAGGGCTTTCCAGTGCCACCTCATCTTAAGTGGGAATTGTCCCTGTTTTTTTTCCATATGTGAAGGATGGCGAGGATAGGATCGGCTTTCTGGAGTTTTGCTAGCTGCTCCGATCTAAGGGACTCTGCCCAATTGACTTCTGGCCTCCCTGGTGAGGATTCAAATGACTGTCCTTCAACTTTCTGTGTGTCATTTGTGTTGCTTTGGGGCTTGATGCACCTTAAGGCTAGGGGCACAACGTCATCCACATCCTCTTCAAACTTGGCCCATTGCATGTGAATTTTCTGGCAGTATCTGCACCCTTTACATGGCAGATGAGACAGGTTAATCCCTGCCTGGTAACAGTCACACTTGTCCACATCTTCTTCTGGTAACCTCAACATTGCATCTGCATTACCATGTTGCTTGGCTGCTCGATGCTCAATCTGGAAGTTGTACTGACTTAAATCTTCCAGCCAGCGAGCTAGATGTCCTTCGGGGCATTTGAACCTGAAAAGCCAGGTGAGTCTGTCATGGTCTGTCCTAAGTAGAACACTTCTTCCTAATAAATAGTGGCGAAACTGACATGTGAAGCAAACAACAGTAAGTAATTCACGACGGGTAACACAGTACCTTTGTTGGACTGGTGAAAGGCAACTGCTGGCATAGATCAGAACTCTCTCCTCCCCCACTGGTCTTGAGACAGGACAGCCCCAATACTGTTGTTCGAGGCATCTGTATCCAGAATGAACTTGCCTTCATCATGGGGATACCCCAACATTGGCACTGTGGTCAGTTTCCTTTTGAGTTTGGTTAAAGCAGCTTGGTGCTCGTCAGTCCATAGGGACACTGCTCCTTTCTTGAGGAGAGCATGAAGAGGGTTTGCCGGCTCAGAAAGCCTGGGACAAACTTTCGATAATAGTTATAGAGTCCCAGAAATGCCTGTAACCCCTGTGAGTTATTGGGAGTTTTCCACTGCTGTACATCCTTGATATGAGCTGGATTTGGTTTGATTCCTTTTCCACTCACAATGTGACCTAAGAAGAGAACTTCTTCCTGCAGCAGATGACATTTTGATAGTTTTAGCTTTAATCCGTAGCTTTGAAATCGCTGAAAAACCTGCTCAAGCCGATCCAAGCTTTGGTCTACTCCATTTCCGATAACAATGACATCATCCAAGTAGATGAGCAGGGTTTCCCACTGGAGGCCCCCGAGGACGAGCTCCATTGCTCTCTGAAAAGTACTTGGAACATTACAGAGTCCAAATGGCATTTGGGTGTACTCATTTAGGCCCCATCTGGAGATTAATGCAGTTTTTTCACGGTCTTTGCAGTCAGTCTACTGCAATCTGCCAATAACCAGACTGAAGGTCGAGGGTAGAGAACATGGTAGGACCATCAACAACATCAAGACACTCTTCAACCTGGGGTAGTGGATAGGCATCTTTGATTGTTAGATTGATAAGGCAGCTATAATCCACACACCACCTTACTCCTCTGTCCTTTTTGCGCACTAGAACCACTGGAGATGCCCACTCAGATGGTGTGATTACCCTTTCCGACAGCATAGCTTTAAGGTGTGCCTCCTCTTCACCCTGAAACCCGAGAGGAGTCCTTCTCACGGGTTGACTCACAGGCCTGGCAGATCCAGTGTCAATCTTATGTGTAACAGCAGACAAGTAGCCAAGGTCAGTGTCACTTTTGGCAAAGATGGATTGGTAAGTGAGGAGTAGCTGAATGAACCGTTGTTGTTGTTCCTCACTGAGAGTCTCACTTGTTGCAGCCACCAAATCTTGGAGGTGCTCGGGAACGTCAAAGATTGTTGCTACTCTTCCCACTACCAATGGTGGTGCTCTCTCGTTGGTACAGCTAGGCATTGTGCTTGGGTATGGTGGATGTGGGGGTTCAGGATAAGCTTCAATGAGGAGTCTGAGGCACACTCCTCTCGCTAGGGCCACCCTCTTAGTTGACAAATTGCACACCCTTATTGGCACCTTATGCTTTATGTAAACAACACTTACAGAGGTTACATTTTCTGTGACGTTAACGGGCTCCAGCAAGCCCTGATTTTGGGTCCTCCACTTTTCCCCACACAACACATTAAGATATGGCTGGTATGATGGTAGTTTCATCCAGAGTCACTCTAGCCACACAGTAGTCTGCTCCATCATCTTGCATGATTTTTGAGGGCACCAGTTCATCTCCAATGAAAACCTTGCCTTGGGTATAGATGACAACATTATGAGCTTTCATTGGATCCAATCCAAGAAGAACAGAGTCTCTTATGGGAGCTACATGCACTTCCCAGTCGATAGACTTGGAGTCAATCTGAAAAGTCATTATCAGTCCATGTTTAGCGTTCATGCCCTCTCCAACTCCTGTGTTAAGTAGGTAAGTCTGTAGGGGCTGTGTTGCTCTTCATGATGCTCTGATGCAGCTCTTCTGATATTACAGTTGTCTGAGCACCAGTATCTACTATGGCCTGTGTTGGAATGCCATTTCTAATCAGAGGAATCTGTAGGCTCTCACTCCTCTTTCTGGTGCAGCCAATCTGCCCGCCTTGGAGTTGGGGATCTGGGTTTGTAGTCCCATCTGACTTCAGTGTATAGTCCACATACCTGTCACCATGGTTTCTGGCAGTCGTGGGACTGGGTGCTCTTACACAGTCTCTCCTAAAATGTCCTGTTTCTCCACATCTATAACATGGATTGGCTGCTCCACGATTTGGACTCGGAGTCTGAGAGCGCTCTCTGCTGGGCAGTGTCGGCTGATAAATCTGTTTTCTTTCTGCGATAGAGCTTTGGGTTGGGCTGAGGATTTGGGTTCCTATGTTTGACGGCTGTATTTTTTTGCAACCTGCAGCTGTAGGTTTCCCACTGTGTTAACAAGGGTCTTTCCTTGTTCAGCTGGTGCAGCAAACTGATCGGCCGTAACATACTGGGGAGCCTGGATCCTACGGGATATTGTTGCAGCATCCTCACATGTGTCCTCCTCATCAGCCCATGAAATGCGCCTTGCCCGGTTCTTCATTTCTGTGTCCCTGCCCCCAGTAGCTCTGAAGTTATGCTCATGAGCCTCTGCAAACATTTGGGCTTCCACGAGGGAGCTTGGGTTACAGTTCATGACTTCATAGGCCACTTTCTGGTTTCTTAAACCCTTCAAAAAAGCATTCGTTGCCAGTTGGTCTTGTAGTTGGAGATCTACCCCTGGGTATGCAAGTGAGACAAGTCATCTCACCTCCTCTGCAAACTCAGCTGAGGTCTCCTGTCCTTGTCAAAGTTCTCCCACCCTCCTCCTTATTGTGGTTGGGGGGGGGGGGGGGGTGTCTTTGTTTCCAAAGCGTTGAGTGAGTTTCTCCACCAGGAGAACATAATCTTCCTTTATCCGCTCTGGTAGTGAGCAGACGTACCGCACTGCAGCTCCCCTTAAACACTCATGCAGCCTGTCCACTCGTTCAACAGCACTCTATCCATGTTTCCTGGCTTGGCATTCAAACGGCATCAGAAAAGAATCCCAGTCCTCATTGTCATCAAATGTGGCTAATTTAGGTCGCTGGGGCTATGACCAATTGTTATAATAAGCTCCAGTATTATTTTGCCTTCTTTCATCCTGATAGGTATGCGTGCGTTGGACCTTTGGTTCACTGCTACTAGGCTCTCTGCATCCGGTGTCATATCCAAGGTTTGTAGCTCGTCTCGCTGGACCTGAGGTTCGAGTTCTTTGATGAATGACCTCCAGTTCAGCTGAAAAGGGAACACTATCCCAAGCTGTAGTCACATTAGGAGGGGCATTCCAGGTGCATGCCTTTCACTGTTAGAGTGCACTGAGACTTGTTCCTCTTCTTGTCATACAGCTGGTTGTCCTGTTATGTGTGAAAGGACAGGGGCCAGCATTGTTTGAAAGTGTCTCGTTTGTTGATTTAGATTTTCCAGCACAGCTTGCAACCACTTCAGGGCTGTTTCTGCCTCTGCAGATCCTGCGGTAGCTCCTTGTAGTTCTTCCGTCATTTTTGGCCACTTCCGGTTGTGCTTTTATTTTGAAAGGACGAGACCGGAAATATTGAGCGGCTACGCTGCAGCAGCTTTACTGTCGTTTTAGCGCAATCTCTTTTCCCGCTCTCTTATTTTTATCCACAGTTTTAGCTTATATCTTTAACTTGCAATTACTTCAGGAGTCCTCCAGGTATAGTCTTTTGCTTGGAATTACTCACAGAAGTCTTTTAGAAGATCCCACTTCTGACACCATTTGCCGTGCTTCCGTTTCCTGGCGTGTTGGAGATGTGTGTGGGTGAGTAGATACACGACAATTCGGGATCTCAATCACAAAGTTTACTTCTTCCAGCAACAGGGTAAGTTACAGTTTCATCTTTGTTGTTGTTTTATCTGGCACTCTGTTGCTTTCAGTCTCTGACTCTGGCACAGAAAGCGTTTATAGGTGTCCATGCGACAAGCAGCGGGGCCGAGACAACAGTACAACAGGAACTAACAACAAAAAACACATTCTCATGATAAACTTATCTAGCTGCTGTGTTGCATTCACTGACCTACCAAAACTCGGTCCAAAACACCAAACCTGTTCATAGACTGATGGGGAGCTTAACTGCCTGTTAGGTATTTTTAATTGTTCATCTTTGTTGTGAAATCTTTTCCTTTGTGAAATGTTGTTAGGAAAAACCCTTACTTGTTTACTGTGTATGTTTCAGCACCTCCTTTCTGCTTTAGGCATATTGTTCTGTTATTTGAGGCCAAACCAGCCAAACCAGGGAGTTTCTGCCAGACCAAGAAACTTGTAGATCTAGTATCTGAAGAATTCCTTTGTCCTGTGCATTCTAAGACCAAAGAGTTTTCCATTACTTAAAAGCAAACTGGTCAGGTTGGTGTTTTTTACGTCATGCTGCATTCAATGTAATTGGAAAAAGGAGCTTCAAGCGCTTAACCTCGGATTTTGTGTTCTTTCTGGCCTTAGTGCGGGGGACGGATCGGGGTCGATCTGAATCTCGGGGGGACAGATCCCCCCGTCCCCCACCCTATCTGCATGCCTGCGAGTAGGCAACAATTTTTTTCCAAGCTTTATTCAAACCTGCGTCCCATGTAGCAATATCAGGCATCCATCTTAACTTATCTTCTCCTTCTCCTCTCCTGTACTGCTCCCTAGTGGTAGATGCAACCTCCTGTGGCTTCTGTTTCCAGGATCAGTGTGGAATAGGTAGGCGATTACAGAAATCTCAACGTGCAAATTAATAAAAACAGGAATGAGCTTCGAACACTAATGCACTTACAAAAGGGGTCAGAGTTGTCTGAATTATCTCAGAGAAGTCAGGTCTTAAAATCTGTGTAAAGCAGCTCATAACGTTTTATGAGTTTGTGGTGCCCGGTGTGATTCTGTGGCTCGCTAGCGGACTAAGGGTGTTGGACAACAACGGCCTGAACTGACTCACACACTAGTAATGCTGTTGGAGTGAAACAAGACTGTCTCTGAGTGAAATGAGGACGCTCTGCATAAAAAAGAAACAAATTCCTCCCTGAATCTGAAAGACAGCTGAGCATACATAAAAAAAACTAAACACATTTAGCTAAATTCACCATCTTTTACAGTTCCTTTTCTTACCTTTGGCTGGAGATGTTGGTAAGTGTGGTTGGTTGATTTGCAGCAGCGTAGTTACTTGTGGGGAAGGTTGTTTCTGTCTCTTCGGCTGCCTGCTGCATCGCTGACCCATTACATGGCTGTAGAAGGAAGACAAGGAACCAAACTGAGAATAACGGTAACTCTACTGAGTCAAGTTTTCAGGACTTTGATGATGAGGACAGCTTACACTGACAATGTTCAAATCTTGAAGAGGCACGTTAGAAGTTGAGTGTGCTACAGCAGAACCTTTCGGGTTTGAGCAAGTCCCAGTACTGGTGTTGTTCTTTCTCTTGTTTTTCTTGCTCTGCCTCAAGCGATCATGAAGTTTCTTCCTCTGCTTTCTGTTTGTAAAGAGAAATAAAATGAGGTTATAAACAGAGCCTGCTCACACCGCAACCACACAATCAGAGTTTAGACAATCCAGAACCAGTCAAATGTCACACCTACTCATCAGTTCGCCTTGTTTTTGATTAATTACTTGTGCCTTACTTTTCTTTTTGGCAGCATTAATTTGTTTCTTTGGTGAAAATATAGAAATATTAGATGCTACAGAGTCTAGCTTTTACACAGTAATCTAAGTATTCTTAAAATCAAAGTAGAAGTTTCATATAAATTATAAAAAAAAATTAAATTCAACAAAAGGACCACTAAAATAAAAATTTAATCTAAAATGTTTCTTTTGTAGCACTGCCTCAATTTGTCTTTGTTTTGTTGTTAATTTGAGGGTCTGGAACACTGGTCATTGACTTCAATAACTTTGTAATAGTCTTCTTTTTCCAGTCAGCTTTAGGGAATCCAGTTTGTTTACTTTAGGTCTCTGTTTCTGATGATGTAATAGAAGATGGAAGCAACAAAAATTGCAGGTTTGAGCAGTTTTCTCTGTACCTCCTCCTCCTCTGAAGTTGGGCTTTTGGGCAAGTTTGTGAGAACCTACTGTAGGCTGCAGTCCTGCATGACTGAGGGTACATTCTCCTAGTAGCCTCTCCTAACCGACACCTCTCTGTGAGGTTATCAGAGAGAATTTGTGGAGGAGCCCTTACTGCTTTCTTTGTCCCGATAAAAATGAGATTATTAAAGTAGCTAACATTTTCCACTCAAGAAACCTCACAGGGCTAAGAAAGAATCTCATCTACTTCATTTAGTGGACAATTAACAAATCTAATGAAATTTTAAAGGTGCAATATGTAAGAATGCCACCCTGTGGTTACTGCAGTCCTGTTTTTCGAGCAAAAAATGTCTTTCTCACACCTGTTCAGTGAATTTCATGGATGTTGTTGCCAGTTACGAATCAGCACCAGAATATTTTAGTTGACAAGCAAAGACAGGTCATACATAGTAAGTTGATAAGTAGTAAAATATATTGTCATATCTGGCGTTAGCACTCATGTTTTATGATAGGGAGCACTTACTACACTTATCACGGTACTATTTCTCAAACATTACAGGACGTGTGGTTGTTTGCCATCTTGCTCTTATAGTTCTGAACGACTTTAAAGGAAGTAAAACGTCATGTTTGACTCATTATTCACTTCACTCATACATTTCACTGTAATATTGAGTTGTTGGTAAAAGAAGCTTAAGATATTTTTAGAGCAGACTATTTACTTCTAATTCCCAGTTAGCATTGTTAGCTCAACATTAGCCTTTAGCCTGCTTTACCTGGCATTAGAGTAAAACACAAAAGAAGCAGCGGCTTCTTAGGGGTACAAGAAACAACTTCTGGGTTGCTCTTGTTTACTGGCTGTGATTCTTTAAACAACTCTGGAGCTTTTTGCCTGCCAATGTCGAATTACAAATACCTGCAGTGCTGCATTAGCTCACTGCAGATTTGACAATATACCATACATTCCTCAGTGATTATCAAAGGAAAAAGATTTCCTCCTTGTTTTTGTCTGATTTATTCCAGTCAACCAACAGAAATATTCACACTTCAGCAGAGATGTGGTCTCATTAATAACGTATCTTTGAATTGAATTATAGGCAGATGCCTAAAAGCTAAATCTGCTCCTGCATGAACACATGAAGACAGGAACACCAAGGATGCTGCTGGGATAGCACCATTCAAGAATAAGATGAAAATAAATTTATTAAGAAGATTAATTGATTAACTCGAATATTAAAAATGGTAAAAAAAATTTAAATAGGATAAAAAAGGAAAGCACATTTTGCTCCCTATTATTTTTCTAATTTCCGATTTTAATCAAAATGAAGAAAAAACTCACGTCAGTAAGTGTGACCACATTTTGACTGGCACTCCACACAGAAACATGTTTATATCTAAGCTCATGCAGTATTAGTATTATTTTGTTCAGGGAGCCTACGTCTCCTCCATTTCCGATCGGCTCATGGATCCCCGGAAGAACAAAAAAATTAATGCAAGTCAACGGGGCTAAAAGAGTTATTTTCTAATCCGCTTTGCCTTAGACCCTGGATCGCACATATGTTGTACTTATATTGAAATAAAAAGTAATGGTGTGTGTTTCGACCACGCCAGTCACGTACTTTGAGATATATCAGTTTGTAAAAGTTCATAATAAGCTTGACTACAAACCAGACATTGGCACATGACATATATGACGTCACCACAGAATCTCCTCTCCTCTAGCTGGTCAGATTTATGGCTGTTCTTTCCTCCTGAAGAAAGAATTTCAAGTTCCCTGAATTTTCAGCCATTTTCGCTCAGTTTTTCTCCATGTCTGATTCGATGGAGTCACTTTCGTGATGCTCATTTGTAGCCCTGGACTCATTTTCACACAAAACCTAAAATAGCGTTTCCCCCGTTCGTAAATAAGCAAGTTCTTAGTATCAACATGTGTCTTTAATATTCATGGACATCACATGTGAAATCCATGGCACATAACAACAAGCGGGATTAGAAAATAGCATGTTTAGCCCCATTGACTTGCATTAATTGTTTCGTTCTTCTGGGGACCCGTGGTGCGGAAGTGGACGTGACTTAGGCTCCCCGTTACAACACTGAAATGATGACACGGAGTCCTGTTTGCAGCTCAAAATCCTCAGACCTCAGTCAGCTGATTTAATTTAGAAATAAATCTTGTTTCTATTGATCAACAATGTCTACATAATATTCAATTTTTTAGGACGTGCCTGCAGATACTTTGGAAGACATTCAGTCCCTTCCCTGTTTTGTTTTGTATCACAACAATCAAAATTCCATAATGCAAATAAAAATTCTGATTAGCTGAGGACCAAGTTACTGATGTGAAACACTGTAAGCCCATTTAAATGCTGCAGGAGATTTTCATAACACTTTCAGTGCCGACTAGTGAGATGTGAGGACTCAGGTGCAGTATTTAGCATCAGTGAATTTAAAAAAGAATGTTAGTTACTTTGTTTTGCAGTAGGCAACCACGCACATGATCCCAACCACTAGGAGTGCTATGCAGATTCCTGATATAGTTAAAATGCGTTTCTGATACAACTCCTCAGCTTCTGAAAAAGAGGACAATCAGATTTTAAAGTGAAGATCCAGGACACACATTAACAAACCTAATGAAGGCCTAAATCCAAACAATAAGAACAAATCTCTAAAAACGTGTTTGCATTTAATGACAAAAACACTTTGTTAATATGTCTGGAACTAGACAGACAGGGTTTGTTTATGTGCTAAACATCCTAGATGTCTCACATTTGTCCCATAAAATAAAAGATAGATATTTGCGCTCTATCCAAACAGTTACTAGAGCTTGGATGGCGCTGTGCGGGATCAGGGAGGACTGAAACGTGAAGCTGAGGGACTGCAGGTAAGTTGTATAATGTTGTTGTGTTGTTTTATATTAACATAACTATCTTGTGCCAGTAAGAAAATACACTTTTCTTATTTAAAGCCAGTGATTTCACACAACATGCTTGTTTGTCCAGAACTGGGTCAACCCAACCAGTTCAGCCTCACTGAGATACTTTTGCATTCTTTGATGTTTTTAAATTTAAGTTTCTCCCCAACAGGAAAACAAACAACAAAAACATTAAATTCACATATGAATGAAGTCACATGTGAAATAACACATGAGCCAGGTGAAGCATATGACTTGCACATGTTTCCCATTTGAATGTAACAAAAGAAGAACATGGATCTCTTGTGAAACATGAACTAGTCCTGTTAATGTTTCTCCTGTCAATCTGAAATATTTCCATCCATTTTCTGAACCCGCTTGTCAATGTAGGGTCGTGGGGGTGGGGGTGGGGGGGTGCGGGGATGGGGTGGGGTGGGGGACTACCCACTGTAGTCAGGACCATCAAGCTGCTTGGAGATGGTCTTCTAGACAGTATAATGAAAAACACTGTAGGCCATTTAAATTAATCTGATAAAAATATCAAGTAAACAAATAATTTTTTACCCAAATCTACTAAAGGAAAAGTTAAAAATAACTCATTAAATATTTACTCTGACTAAAATCAACATGCTTTTTTCAACCGAAGCAGGAGTTTTACAGTAACGACCCAAGGGACATAATAAGATAATTATTTAGAATTCTGATTAAAGTTAATTCTTGTGGAAACATTTACATAATTTTTGCTCACAGAGAAAAAAAGTTAGAATTTCCTGAAGTATGACTTTTTAAAGAGTGCTAATAAAGTATTTTATCCAGATTTGTACTGTGAAGTGATAATCAACTAGGGAAACTGCAAAAATGTTTTTGTAAAGAATTTAGCTGGACCAGTATTCTCCAACAGCATGGTAAATGTAGTGGGTGTAATTTCATCTGATCGGTGTATTTCTGAACATTGAATGAGAACCCTCTTTGTTGTCACTGACGGATCTATCTAAAGCAGAAATAAAATCCATAATGCCACTCTAGCCTCAGTGGTGTAGGCTAGAACAGAGCTGACTGAGACCAGTTGAAACAGCATTATCTGTGGAGCGTTTAGCTGG
This sequence comes from Nothobranchius furzeri, assembly GCF_043380555.1. Classification (NCBI taxonomy): domain Eukaryota; kingdom Metazoa; phylum Chordata; class Actinopteri; order Cyprinodontiformes; family Nothobranchiidae; genus Nothobranchius; species Nothobranchius furzeri. The sequence goes on from NC_091746.1 coordinate 36,131,105, forward strand.
ACTGGCAGTCTGGTGTTTGTCCAGATCTAGCAGGATAACAGTTCTGATGTGTGAAAGCACCAATTTTCAAAGCACCTCATCGTTATAGGTGATGAGGCAACTGGTGCATAGTGGTTCCGGCGCTTCACCACAGACCTCTTAGATACTGGGACACTAATGGAAGATCAGATGAATGCTGGGACTGATGTCTAGTGTAATGAAAAGATTGAATATGACCTCGAGGCCAATTGCATACACTTTAATTATTAATTTACTGGTCTGGGGCCTCAGCCTCTTTTTCTTTTCTTTTTGTTTTCTTTCCCGATTGATGCTTGTGAACTTTTCTTAGATTTAAGTAGCATCTTTGTGGGATTTGAACTAAACTATTTTGTATTGGGTACTTTTAACCTAACAATCTAGTTTCAATATTTCTTTAAACCTTTGGATGTTTTCCTGCTTTCTTCTTTTTTGAATGGCACTTGAACTAATATCCTGTAACTTTTGCCATCTGATAACAAGCTTTAACGTTCATCATTTCTTTATTCTGAGGGTTTTTCCTTGAGTCGTTGTGTGAGCCTGTGCTGGACTGGTAACATGTCCAGGTGTAGCCTCGCCTCTCAGTCAGTAACTACTGGAGGGAGGTGTCTCTGAAGAGGAATAAACAGGGATGGATGGATGGATGGGTGAATGGGTGGACTTCTTTGTGGTCATTCCATTGATTGATGGTGCTCCCAGAATTAAGCTTTTTGTGGTCTACCTCACTAACTTCTTTCTGATTGTGCAAAACATATGAAAAAATAAGTAAAAATGAAGCACCATATTTTCCGGACTATGAGCCGCTACTGTTTTCCCACGCTTTGAACCGTGCGGCTTATAATGAGGTCCGGCTTTACTGAAGATTTTCCTTCACCTGCCAGGGGGCGCTTTAGCAGAAAGTGAAACAGGCGGAAGTTAAAAGTGGAAATCGAAGAAAGTGCTCATTTTAGTTTAGCACATGCAAGCAGCCGGCACGACGAAGAATTTTTTTCAAATCCATACCCCCTCATCATGGTAACTACACGTATGAGTTCACATGTTGCCACATTTAAGTTGAAGGCCATCGATCTGGCAGTGAAGGAGGGAAACAGTGCTGCCCCATGTAAGCTTGGCATGAATGAATCCATGGTTCGGCGCCGGAGACGGCAGCGGGAAGGACTCATTCAAGCCAGCTTCACCCGGGGATGATGACAGCAACACGGACAGCGACACTGACATCACCACAGAAAAGGTATGTGACGAAGCTCTTCTGAGGCTGTTCAACTCCGACACTGAAGAAGAGGACGTTAATGGCTTTAGTGCGCAAGAGGAAGATGAGAGCGAATTACTTTTTCTGGTAGGCAAGTGTGTTTTATTTACTAACCAGGCATGTTTTGTGTGCAGTTTTTATTTTCTAATCATCCAGGGCTTATTAATGCTGTGTCAGCGCTGTTCTCTTCTTCTAAACATGCAAATTACCGGTAATAACGTGTCAGTGCTGTTTTTATTTCATAACCATCCAGAAATATGAATGCTATCAGTGCTGTTTTCTTTTCTAAACTTGCAGGCACGTTCACCCGTGTTTAAAATTCGTTTTGTTGAATTAAAACAACAACGAAAAACCTCCGTGTAGTGTCTTTCTGTCTAATTATCTATGTTATGGCCATACATGCGCTGTGCGCCGGAGACCTGCATGTGGCTGCTGCGCCGCGACTTGCCTTCGAGTGTGGCGTGTGTGTAGAAAAACTTTTTTTGTTGGTGCGGCCTATATTGAGGTGTGCTCTATAGTCCGGAAATTACGGTAACATAAATTAAATAATTAAATTATCCATAAGTAAACTAATTTTACCAACCAATAAACAAAAGGATCCTCCACACCCAGTTATAACACCACCACAGAGTCAAGTGTTACGCAGTAGTGTTCATTAGTAATGTGAATACGACATGCAAAAGAATGAAAACAAAAGTGCAAGCATGTTAAAACATGTGAGTATAAAGATGAAAAGCGTTTTAAAAAGTAATACAGGTTAGTCTAGCCCGCTTTGATCTAGAACAAGGACAGAAGAGGACACATACTGTAAAAGCTGGCCATTACATAGTTTTGGCAGCGATCACCAGTAAATTCATTTGGACACCTGAGTAGTAAAGACAAGAAACAGACAAGAAGAGAGGGAGTTAGTTTTTACCAGAGCTGTGTAAAACCCACAACAGTCATCACTGGTGTTAGGACGATGGTTCATGGCCAAATAGAATTAGTGAATCTGTGAGTCTGAGTCCTGGTCTCAGACCTTCATATTCAGTTCAGTTTGAGATGAAGTTGTCAGATAATAACTTTTTCTCTCCATTAAGCTACTTTTAAATAGTCTCTTCACAACAGACTGAAATTTGCATGTACTTGAGTTACCATTGAGGAAAAGCCACTAACATACAGGCTTCAGATCCAGGTTCCAGGGTGGTTAGGGTGAGTGTTAGGGTGAGTAGAAAGTAGTAGGCTGTCAGGTCTTCAGTGTGATGGCTTACAGGATACCACAGCATGAATGGGATGATGAGATGAGATGTGAAGTACATGCAAAATTCAGTGCAATGCGTTGCATAAAAGAGTATAAACTCCTAAGTTCCTGCTCCAATTAGCAGCACTTGGTCTTCAGAGGAGTTGATATAGCATCTGATTCCATTCCAGGGAAATATGGATTCCTCCATTTTTATTTTTTTAAAACGTGACAGGGGTGCAACACCAGTTATGACATGTGGGACTGAATACAGTTATGTTCACATACGTTTTGGGTCTGAGACTTTCTTAAGCACAGCTTGTTCACATCGGTGCCCAGTGAATCCCGCCAAGCACCTGGTTGGTGGATAAGAGGGAAAGGAGAAAAACAGCACTTATACATGACAAGAACAGTTGTTGACGAACAGCACGCACACACACGCACACACACACACACACACACACACACACACACACACACACACACACACACACACACACACACACACACAAACATACACACATGCGGCATCCAAGATCCAACAAAGCAGGTTTTACAATTGTAGTATTCTGTTACAGAAGCTTGAGTTTTCTGGGATAGTAAAACGTTCTAGGCTGGTTTTAGTCATTTGCATCTATCAGATTACAGTTAGTTCAGTTACACTATAATACAACAGTCCAGGTAATAGTGAGATGTAATTCCCCAAGCAGCTGCTTCTAAACAATACAATGGCTCCCACACAATAGAGGTTACCGATTCATCAGGGGTAGGGAGGAGGGGTATTCATTGGTAGTTTCTGCTTGTTAAATAACAACAGACAGCTACTATTTATAAGCTTGACTCTGCCATATTCCGGTCAGAATTGACAAAGCTCCTCGGATGAGAAGTGAAACATCTTCAAGAAACCAGAGAAGTCCAGTTGCCTTCATTTGAAACCCTTTTGGATTACCATGATGTGGATGACTGAGAACCTTCAGCAGCACACTGGTTGGAATGGCAACAAAAAGCATTTCTAACAGAACTGTGAAAATTATTTTCAAAAGATTGGTTTCTTTAGGAGGTTAGCAAGTGAAGATCCTGTTATCTCTAAAGACCACATGACCATATGGCTCAGGTATGAGAGAACTATTAGATCTAACCCTTCCCATGGTCAAGAGCTATGAGCGATGACAAAAAAAAAACAATTTCTCTCCTTCAAAGTGTGGTTGAGCTAAGAATAGAGCTGCTGCTCCTCTATCCGAAAACAAGTCAGCTTTGATGGTTTGGGAGTTAAGTAAGGATGCCCTCCATGTGAGCATGTCCACTGGGATGAGGTCATGCTTGGGGAATTGCATCTCACAATTACCTGGTCCCTCTCCGGAACATCTCAAAGAGGTAGGTGAGGAGAGGGATCCTAGAAGGTTGCTCAGCAACATGAAATCAAAACCTAGGAATATGAGAGCTCTACACAGTAGATGTGTTCCAATTCTGATGCTGCATACTTCTAAGGAAGCTCCAGTACTTCAAAGACCACAATCACACCTGACTAAAAAAATATGACACACTGATTTTTTGGGAAAAGTCACAAGGCCTCTCAAGATCACTGCTCATATACTGAAGACAGCAGGAGAACTCATCTGAAATGCTGAAATTGCTTGAATTGCCTGCTGTGAGCCCAGAAATATCACAGTCTAAGACAAGTCTTCTCAGTAGAATATAGGATCATTTCATTCTGGATTGGGTTGGTCATTCAATTGACTCCATCATTGCCTGGAATTTCAGGTTAATAAAGTGTCGATTGTACGCCTCTTATTGGGTGTTTTGATCAAGTTACAAAGCATAAGCTGAGATTCCCAGAGGTCTCTCTGCTCAGTGACCCTCTATTGCTCACCAAGAAGGACTCCCAGGTGTTTTCGTGCCAGCTGTGAGATCACTTCAGATCTTGGTCAACCCTGAGAAATACTACATGCGTTGGAAAAACCTTCCATGAAAGGCATTTATGAGCCATCCATACCAGATGTGCAAACCACCTCTACTGGCTTCTCTCAATGCAGAGAAGCAGCAACTCTATTCCTACAGGTGAGTGCAGCTCCTCTGTGGCTCATTTCAGCAGCTTCCAGTTGCAATCTCATCACACATCTCATGATCATATGCACCAGAACAAATGGAGAAGTGGAAGCCTTGTAGCAGCAGATCTGTACAGTGCTGACCTAATATCACCGACAATCTCCCACTATTTCAGCTCATGAACATGACTCTGACACTTGTCCACCAGGGCCAGAGGTTCACACCCAGCACAGACTTGATGATCTGCAAATTTCCAGATGAAGACTGTTGTCCCAGCCTAGGACGTGCACCCGCTACTTCACACTTAGCTACAAATGTTTGGGATCCCACCTTGATGAGATCACATGAAGATCAGGTCATCTACAAAATATAGTGAGGCCATCACTGTCCCATCAGTTGTCCACATTTGACCCGTTCCCTGGGGGAGCAGTGAGCTGCAGACACAGCTGCGCTCAGGAACCATTTGGTGGTTTAACCCTCGAAGCCAACCCCATAAAGCTGAGTGTCAAACACGGAGTCTTGGTATGACCCGACTGGGATAATTGAAAGCAGAGAACTTCTGCCTTTTGGTTGCACCTATGATTTATATTTAGAAAAGTTTTAAACAAACTCTGTGACAAAGGATGACCCAAAAAAGTTTGGCTTATTATTGGGAATGAGAACCAAACTGTCACACTGATAGTAGCAGACTAAATAACCCTTAATTAGAGGCCAAAGCCCACATACTTTTCCACGTGACCTCACAAGTTGCCCATGAAAACATGTTGGGCAGACTCCAAACTGCACTCTCAAATACCCAACAAGGGGTATTGTAACTGTGTCCACAAAGTATTCATTAAAACTATTAGCCTCAATGTTCATCTCTTCACACATTTATCAACAAAGTTTGAAACATTCTCCATCATCTAAAATAGGTTTTCTCTCATTTGATAACTTATTTTATGGCAAATGTCTTTCTGCTGAGTCGAGAGCATGACTTTCCTTTAGAAGGCCGTCTCTTCTCTTTTAGATATGGGTGAACAGCATCAGCATGATCTGGCTCTGCTGCTCTGGACTGTGTGCACTTACAGGTTGATTATCTGCAAACAATTAGCCTGGGTGGTGCTTTCTCCGTAGTTCAAGCAGGATCCATCTGAAAACATCTGCAGTGCCAGCAGTCTGTTCCTGGGATTGAGGCATTAAGCTCACCTTAGCACGGTGTTCAGCACAAGCATCGGATCCTGCTAAGGGTTGAATTGAGTTGGTGCCTTGAGTTGGTGGACTTTTTGCTGATAACTAAGTTTTTGTTGTAATTGTTGCTCATATGATATGTAAATGAGACGTCTAACAGACACGGCCAGCAAACTCAACCAACCACACGTGTAAGCCGTCGGTCACATTGCACGCTACACATCCCACTGTCTTAAAGTTGTACATCAGTCAGGAACAAAATTGTGATCAGGTGAGAAAAAGGACGTTTGTTTACATTTAATCTAGCTTATTCCCACCTGTTTGTCCTTCACCAACGACACAGCAGTTGGAGGAAATGAGACATGATCGTTCAGACTGAGGTCGCTGTAATAAAAACATCAAATATTGATCTAATTTAGGACTACAAATGAAACTGAGCTGGGTCTGATTTTGATAAATTAGGTTTGTGCTTTTCAGACTGTCATAAAAAATCTGATTTGTGTCATTTTGGCCTGCAGTGTGACTGTAGCCTACGTGCCAGGGATGCAGGCACATGTGGAAATGGTTGAGTGCATGAATACAAATAAGTGGTAGTTTATGTGCTTAGGTGTGAAGTGGTAATCATTTCTACCCAACTGGTATGAAACATCAACCGCTGGGTATAAAAGGACAGCTGCTTGGTGCAAAGTTAGGCCAGTATCCTTTTACCAACCCTAACGCCATTGAAATGTCTTCATTCAAAAATGTTGGACATCTATTTTTTGTGCAAAAATGAAGAAGTGGCAGTAACTGGCTACATTTACTTGAGTAACTTTTAAAGGTGTGTATCACTTGTTTAAGCAATACATTTGCAGTTGTCTATAGTAGGAATGAATGCCTTGTAAGATGGGGAAAAAAAGCTCCAGTGCATCATTTTTAGGAACAAAAAGAGGGCCACATCAGGGCTGAGCTTCAGAGGACAAGATTTGGAGTCTTATTTCCTGATATTTGAACCTCTCGCCTCAGACTGAATAACAGCAACGCAACTCTGTCACAGACCTGCAACACTGATGTCTTGGCTCCACAAATAACACAAGCCTGGAGGAGTTCTGCTGTGAAGAGGAGTTGCTAATGCTAACAGTTAGCCTCTACTAGCTGAGACAGTCGTTTCCTGGACGTTAAACCAACAACAGACTTCCCTGTCATAAATCAACACGGGTGAGTCCATGAATGTTTAGTGACAGTGTGACGTAGATCGGTCAAGCTTTTCTAGTCCTAGAGTTTCATTGTCTATTTTTTATCAACAGCTAATGCAGGAGATAGGTGTAGGAGACTATTCTCATGTTCAGCCTGCATGAAAAACTCAGACTGACCCATTATAATCAGAAATCAGTTTTAAAAAATGTTTTTTCAGTTAACCACACCTTTAAAAAATGGTTCTTCTATAAATAGTTTTTACTGCTTTAAATTTTTACTGTAGTAATAATATTATGGAGAATCACAACTTTCTACCAAATATTTTGCTACTCCTACTTGAGGGTTTTTAATTACTACTTTTTACTTTTACTTGAGTAAAACTATATCATAGTATCTTTGGATACTCTAACCTTATGTGAAAAATTGTCATCTGACGCAACTTTTCACAGAAGCACTTTTAACAAAACAATACATTTTCAATAAATGTTTTCTACACTTGACCCCAGGCATGTCCATGTGTGGTCCTGGGTGACTTTTGGGATCATCGAGGTGATTTTGTGTGGCTCCTAATTGCATTTCTAGATTGACGAATTTTGTCGCTCCAGCAGAAGTGACACTTTCTGATAATTTAGTCTTCAGATTTTTCTAGAATGCTGGCTTTGACCTATTTTGAGATGTACTAATAAAAGTATGACCATTACGTTTTTTTTTTATCCCTTAGCATTCCAGCGTCCCGCCCGTGGGACAAAACCCCATTGCGTTCATTAAACCTGGAAATTTAAGGGGTTAAAGTCACATTTTGTAGCCCTCAAGCACTACTAACTTAACAATTTTGGTCTTCAAAAGTTTGGACACCCCTGTCTCAAAACCAAAGGTACATTTTTGCTAATTGAACTGACTATTAGTATTGCAAACTGTTAGATTAGGTCATGAAAACATCTTATTGAAATAATAAATCCACACATACACACCTGCATAGAAACTTTGTACTTCCAGGTGTGATTTCAAGTGTGAAGCACTCTCCTCCATTAACACAAAAGTTCTTCTGGCTATCACTGCAACGCATGATATGACTGGAGGTTCTCGATGTCGTGGAGGTGCTGGTGGTAGCTGCAAAGGGAAACCATAATTATTGAAAACAAAGAAATAAGAAATTTGTGTCAACAAAACAGTTTGTCAGAGTAAACGTTGATTCATTCATAAGTCGTTCTCAAGAGCATGTCCCCACAAGGATTCTGGTCACCTGTTTTCAAAAAACTATGTTTTCATTGTTTATCTATGTCTTGAACATGTAACCAGATATTTTCCACATGTATATTGTAGTCACCCCAAAGCCTTTACTCTTGTGTTAATGGCATTCAGCCTCACCACTACAGAGGAAAAGCTGCAGGGCCAAACACTTATCTGTTTAAACCAGGGGTGTCAAACATGCCGCCCGCGGGCCAGATCCGGCCCGCAAGCGGGTTAAATCCGGCCCGCGAGATGGTTGTGTAAACTTTATTTTCATACTTTACAATGTGGAGTGAAAATAAACTTATCAGTGTGAGCAAGTTTTCTCTGTAATGAGTATAAATAAAACAAAGCTGCGCTCTAGGCTCACACAAGAACTTGAATCACGTCCTGAAGTTGGTCGCCACTCAGGATGTGACTTCTGATATTGATGTGCTGGTGAAAGCTAAAAGATGTTAAGTAAAATGAGTCAAATATACTTTAAGTATAGCATGAAATTGATCTTGCCATGTGATCTGTAAGCTCTTTTAATCACTAAGGAATGTTGTTTTATTTGTTGATTTTTTCTTTTTTTTTTTCAAATTTTCAAGTACACTTCAGGTGTTGTACTTGTACTATTTTGGATACACTGTCCTCAGGCTCCAGTCTTGTTTTATATTGATTGTATTAAAACAAAGAAAACGGTCTGAAGTTTTTTTTTAATTTACCGGTCCGGCTCACTTGGGACTAGATTTCCCTCAATGTGGCCCCTGAGCTAAAATGAGTTTGACACCCCTGGTTTAAACCATCCTTACACCTCACTGTGTGGGTGACTATTCAGACTTTCCTGAGATTTATTGTAAAAAAAAAAAACATGTCAACAACACAGAAATAATCAATCAAACAAACACGTCTCCATGCAGTTGTAATAGTTTTATATTTGAGTATGTATTTGTTGTATTTCACTCTGACTTGTACAGGCGATCTCATAGACACACATGGTCTCATTCCTAAGAGCTTTAAGGGAATATCCAATAATGTAAACACGTGTAACTGATACAGTACATACTCCAGCTGAAAATGCCACACAAAACCGGACAGATCACTAAAAACTGGTATAAGTTTCCAGTTTTGCTGGTTTTATAATGTAGCTCAGATGGATGTGGTTTCAGGGCCAATGGATGCTGATTCTAAGACACACCAGAGAGGGAAAATCCCGATTTACTAGTTCAGTTTGTACAACAGGGAAGGTAATGTTAATAATCACCTAAGTCTCAGGAAACATGTGTGGCCTTTTCATGTCAACTTATTATAATGTCATCACTCTGAGTCATACAGTAACCACTCTGCCACCATCATTAGCTAAAGCACTCACAGGATAATAAATCACACAGGGATGTGACCACAACAGGAACATCATAGCCACTGGCAGACAGACAGTATTACTGGCTTGTTTTGCTCAGGCACCATAGAGAAGGAGGGAGCATCAATTAGCTACCAGCAGACTCTGACCTTGAAATGGAGCACAGGCAGAAAACAGGAAGTCTCTATATCAGAGCCCCGGCTTTCACTTTGTGTCATGCATCATTTATTGATTTTCACTTATTCATCAGACTGGAAATGTTCATCCACACATTTCAGGATATTGTGCCTTACTCACAGTTGTGCAACGTACATTCAGCAATTACAGACAGATTGTTGTTTAAGGCATACATACATGTGTTAAACACACACACACACACACACACACACACACACACACACACACACACACACACACACACACACACACACACATACAAAGCAGTGTAGCAAAGTATATTTAAAAGATCTCTTGGAGGGTACAACACACAGCTAATGAAGTTTGAGTAAGAAGCTGTAGTTTAGGCATCAAGGCAGGATTGAAAAGTACTTTACAAATGTAGCTTCATAGAAATGTTGTTGGGTATTTTAATTTATACTATTGTTGTTATATTACCTTAAAGGAAGTCAGAACACACACAGAGGGATTAGATTCTTAATTTGGTAAATTGTAACAAACCATAACATACGTTACAAAGCTTACTTTGTAACGGGTGAGGGGAGGCACAGAGACACACTGGAGTCAGAAGCCATTTTCCTCTCACAAAGGAGCCGAAGCTCGTGGAGTCAATTTATTGAATACATAAACCACACCCACAATTTATGAACCACCCTTCTTTGCCTTAGGAAGTATACAAGAGAAGTTTCTAGAGTTGAGCTAATGGAAAAACACCTTGGTCTTAGAATGCACAGGACAAAGAAATTCTTCAGATACTAGATCTACAAGTTTCTTGGTCTGGCAGAAACTCCCTGGTTTAGCTGGTTTGGACTTTTCCTAAAAGTGAGGTCACTTCACAATCAAAGATGAACAATATAAAAAATACCTAACAAATGTCTTAATATATTACTATTATTTTTATTATCATCATCATCATCATCATCATTATCATTATTATTATTATTATTATTATTATTATTATTATTATTATTGTGTAGTCTGGTCAATACATTGAGCTGAAGGTTGTATCCTAGAGCCAGAAGCCTTTAATGATACAAGTGAGATGGATCAACACTCTCCTGTGTTTGCAGGCCCAGTGGCTGCTGCTGAGAAGATGTTACGGGGAGTTAGTGGACAAAAGACAACCAAGTGGTCCAATACCCATCCTTTCAACTGGTCGACAAAAGTCAACATTGCCTAAGAGTTGTGGATTCAGTCACAGGAACCTGTGAAAGTTTTCATCAAACAGCATTGCTGAGGCCAGTCAGTCTTTGCTCTGTGTCCAAACTCACAGTTCAAAGACACAACAAAGTTACACCGTGCTTGTTTCTGCCAGCTGTCACTGAAACAATCAAAAGAGTCAAGAAGTCATTTAAACCAATAGCACAGCTGAACTGGTGCTTTTGAAGTTTAACAAAAGTGAAACAAAAAATGTTGTTGCAAAAGGTTAATGTTCTGTATTTATATAGCGCCTTCTAAGGTTCTACAACCCTCATTCACCCGTTCACACACACACATTCACACGCTGGTTGTTATATGCTACGATGTAGTCACACAGCTGCAGTGGGGTGCGCTGACGTCACCGGTCCCTCTGACCACCACCAGCAGCCAAGGTGGGTTAAGTGTCTTGTCCATGGACACAACGACTGGTTGTTGATCCCACCTGTGATAAATGTAAATCTGCCCCTGGATCTGCCCCTGGATTAGCCTGGCAAACCAGACAAAATAAATAAATCATTTGGTCTAGTTCACTAGGCTACCCCTGGATCGCTACCACATATGTTGTACAGGTCCTGCCCTGCCCTTTCTAAATTTTGGGCATCTTACTTCCAATACATCTCAGAAATTCTTAACCCTCCCACTGTCCTAATGGGTAACCCGGCGAGGAAAGGTGACCATTGAGCAGGGATGATGGTTTATCTCTTGAGGTCCATGTGGCAGGGGTGTGGTGGTGCTCACTCCTCACCTCTGCCACATGGACCTCAAGGGATAAACCATCAATCCTGCTCAATGGTCAACTTTCCTCACGGGGTCACACCCGATAGGACAGTGGGAGGGTTAATCATCAAATCGCTCCAAACCCTTTGACTGCTGTTTTTGGCTCCACTTCAGACAATATTTTAGCAAAAACAAAAAGCAAGGCTGGCCTTTTCCTTTTTGGTGGCTTGCTGGGTACTTTGTTAAAATGGAAGGACTCCGCCCCTCCATCTTGCTCACACTGGATCAGGGATGATGAACGTTTTAATTCTGGAGAAAAAAATGTTTCACAAAATTGGGAGCAGTAAATGGATTTAACAACTTTGGGAAGCTCACGACAGCATTTTCTGAGTCGCTGTTTTGTTTTGTTAATGAATTAATCAAGTCATTTCACATTTATTTAATTTTTATCCTTTTGTGTTTTAGTATGTATATAAGAGATATTCCTGTTAAATCAACTCTTTTATTGACCTCTGCTGGCAAGTGTTGCATTATGAGCGGGACGAACAAAAGTGTTACGGTACAACTGTACCTTTCTTGTGACACCACTGAAACATTTGAGAGAAATATAATGTCTTAGGTGTGTTCTTGCTGTGTCTTTCTAAATCCATGCTTTCGTTCTTTTTTAAACACAGAAACAGTTTTGTTTACCTGTTTGTAGCTACAGTTTCGCCGACAGCTGCCGGCTTCTTCAGGCTGACGCTGATGGTGGCGCGTCACTTCCTTCTCCGTTTATCTGTGGGCAGCAGAGGACGTTGTCGCCCTCTACTGCCCACTCTCCCCTCTCCGACGATGCAGTCCCATGCGTGGTCCAGCGTGTAAACTCCGTCGTCCCTGTTCATGGTCCCACATCCACGTCTCCTTATCTCGATTGCTTCCTTGATCCATCTTTTGTATTTTTGTTGTTCAGTGGTTATGATCCGTGTGCTGTCCCAGTCCATTATATGGTTTTCTCTTAAGCAATGTTCTGTTACGGCTGACTTTTTTATTGTACTTTCTGCTTCTTCTTTTGCTGCTCTTGTGTGTTTACGATTTGCCTCTTTCTCGCACTCCTTTCTGTGTTCTATTGTCCGTGTATTGACTTGGCGTCCGGTTTCTCCTATGTATGTTTTATTGCATATTTTGCATGGGATTTTGTAGATGACTCCACATTTTTGTCCAGCTGATATTTTGTCTTTTGGGTGTACTAGTCTGTTTCTAACTGTTGTGTATGGCTTTGTTGGTGTGTTTATGTTGTGTTTTTTCATTGTTGCTCTTATTTTTTCCGTTATGCCTCTGATGTATGGTAGGGTTTAAAGACCTGCGCATACCCGACATGGGCATAAACAAAGGAAAACAACAAACAAAAACAGAAAGCAAAGAACAACCCAAAAAAAGAACCAGAAACCCAGAAAGACAAGAACCAAAACCAGTGATAACCCTACCATACATCAGAGGCATAACGGAAAAAATAAGAGCAACAATGAAAAAACACAACATAAACACACCAACAAAGCCATACACAACAGTTAGAAACAGACTAGTACACCCAAAAGACAAAATATAAGCTGGACAAAAATGTGGAGTCATTTACGAAATCCCATGCAAAATATGCAATAAAACATACATAGGAGAAACCGGACGCCAACTCAATACACGGACAATAGAAAACATAAAGGAGTGCGAGAAAGAGGCAAATCGTAAACACACAAGAGCAGCAAAAGAAGAAGCAGAAAGTACAATAAAAAAGTCAGCCGTAACAGAACATTGCTTAAGAGAAAACCATATAATGGACTGGGACAGCACACGGATCATAACCACCGAACAACAAAAATACAAAAGATGGATCAAGGAAGCAATCGAGATAAGGAGACGTGGATGTGGGACCATGAACAGGGACGACGGAGTTTACACGCTGGACCACGCATGAGACTGCATCGTCGGAGAGGGGAGAGTGGGCAGTAGAGGGCGACAACGTCCTCTGCTGCCCGCAGATGAACGGAGAAGGAAGTCACGCGCCACCATCAGCGTCAGCCTGAAGAAGCCGGCAGCCGTCGGCGAAACTGTAGCTACAAACAGGTAAACAAAACTGTTTCTGTGTTTAAAAAAGAACGAAAGCATGGAGAAAGATAATGTGGTCGTTCACTCATTCACTCATCGTAACAACTTAATCTTCACTAAGGTCACAAGGACCTGTTGTATAACTCTTGATGTCTAACATCCTCCATGAGTCTTGTCTGAAAACTCATGTGCAGCTAAATGCAAATGACATGGGTGATTCTGCAGGTTGAGTGCTTTGCAGTCTTGTTTCTGGTTTTATTGTATTTCTGGTACTTCCTGTTTTATTTTGTGCATTCACTTCCTGTCTCATTACAGGCAGCTTCACGACATGAGGCTCCTCACTAATCTGCCTCATGTCTTGCACCTGGGTCCTGGCTTCTCCATTTAAGCGTCTTTGCAACAGTTTCCTTGGCCAGTTTGTACTATCAAAGCACAAAGAGGACTCAAATGCAGAGCTCACACAGTTTTAATAAGCAGAAGGGATTCCTGGAGTACAATACAACTGAAAAGTCCAAATCTAACTGAATACACTTTTACCAAGTGTTTCTGAGAGCAGGTTCACGTCACATAACGAGAGAAGAACAGAGCCAGGGAGGATTCAGCCGTGGTTCAGGAGATCCGGGAGCTGCAGAGGCTAGTATGAGACTTCCACACAAAGGTGTAATCCAGAACGGGTTCTAGGAATCCTGTGATGACAGACAGGGGTTTCAGGGAACAGACTAGAATAAGTTCAGATAACAGGAACAGGTTCAGGTGGCTGGACGTTACCACTAAGGCAAACAATCTGGCTTGACGAGGATTCAACCTCTTGGCCCGTCTCAGGTACTCTAAATTTTTGTGGTCGGTCCACACGATGAATGGCAGCTTGGACCCCTCGAGCCAGTGGCGCCACTCCTCCAAGGCCACTTTAATGACCAATAGCTCACAATCCCCAATGTCGTAGTTTCTCTCAGCGGCAGACAGCTTGCGTGACAGGAATGCACAGGGGTGAACGCGGTGATCCACCTCAGAGCGCAGAGAGAAACTACGACATTGGGGATCGTGAGCTATTGGTCATTAAAGTGGCCTTGGAGGAGTGGCGCCACTGGCTCGAGGGGTCCAAGCTGCCATTCATCGTGTGGACCGACCACAAAAATTTAGAGTACCTGAGACGGACCAAGAGGTTGAATCCTCGTCAAGCCAGATTGTTTGCCTTAGTGGTAACGTCCAGCCACCTGAACCTGTTCCTGTTATCTGAACTTATTCTAGTCTGTTCCCTGAAACCCCTGTCTGTCATCACAGGATTCCTAGAACCCGTTCTGGATTACACCTTTGTGTGGAAGTCTCATACCAGCGTCTGCAGCTCCCGGATCTCCTGAACCACGGCTGAATCCTCCCTGGCTCTGTTCTTCTCCCGTTGTGTGATGTGAACCTGCTCTCAGAAACACTTGGTAAAAGTGTATTCAGTTAGATTTGGACTTTTCAGTTGTATTGTACTCCAGGAATCCCTTCTGCTTATTAAAACTGTGTGAGCTCAGCATTTGAGTCCTCTTTGTGCTTTGATAGTACAAACTGGCCAAGGAAACTGTTGCAAAGACGCTTAAATGGAGAAGCCAGGACCCAGGTGCAAGACATGAGGCAGATTAGTGAGGAGCCTCGTGTCGTGAAGCTGCCTGTAATGAGACAGGAAGTGAATGCACAAAATAAAACAGGAAGTACCAGAAATACAATAAAACCGGAAACAAGACTGCAAAGCACTCAACCTGCAGAATCACCCATGACAGCAAATGAGCTGTGAGGCACCCTCACTCACATGCGCAGAACAAGAACGTAACGATGGACACCCCCCATTCAGCCCAGGAACTATTTACTCTCCTTTCATCAGGCAAAAGAATGAAAACTCTCAATTTCGAGGCAACGAGGCTATCACACAGCTTATTTCCTCATGACATCTGACACTTAGGATGACCTCTGACCTTTGTTCACTACAGTCTGGTTTTTGAAGCTCATTAACAGTTTTAGGTTATGTTTTTATTTTAGGCTATAGCATGAGTTAACACATTTTGTTCTCTTATTTCTCTAACATGCTGTCAAATGATAACAATTCATGAACGTAAATCAGAACTTGGACGTCATTTCATTTGAAAACATAACAGATTCTCTGTTAACTACAGTGCACATTAGAAAAGGTACCATGGGAAGCTGGCTGCATTTCAGATATAATTACTCACTTTTCATGGTGTCAGCCAAATGTACACACTGACTATGATTAAAACTAAATAATAAGTACATACAGACACATGCAGACCCAGCTGCGGCATTCAGACGGTCTCTTGCTAATAAATCATTCCTGGAAGAAGCAACAATTATTGACAGATAATTTCCTAGCAGCAGACATGCATCCATAACCCCAACCTACAGCAAAAAGAGATTGTCTCCTGTCTTTGCTGTTTAACCAGCGACTTTACCTTTTCTTTAATGACAGTGTATTCAAAGTGTAGTTGTCCATATCTCATTCAAAGCATCTAGTTTAATTTTTAGGATTAATGAATGGACACCATTGCTTCTACGGAGTAACTAATTATTGGTTACGGAGAAATATATCACATCTGTGTAAAAGATGGAGTCCCAGTTATCTGTAAATTGAGTACAGACAATGCCAATAAAAGTACTCACTCCTTGGCGCATTTTATTCGCTTCAATGAATCCTGATCAACAATTTTAGTTACGTCAAAACCAAATCTGGTTTCCATTAAATTATGAGAATGAAGTTGAATTAAGTAATTAAGTGATTGTATGAATATTAAATCACACACACACACACACACACACACACACACACACACACACACACACACACACACATATTTATAAAGATAAAAGAGCCATAAATATATTTTCATGTGCTGAGCTCAAGCATCTGAAATTTTTCTACATGCACAATGTATGACTCTCAAATATCGTTCTGAAACCTGTCTACATGTGTGTTAGTGAGCACTTTCCCTTTACCAATGTGACAGGGTGAGCATCCTGTCACTGTATCCTGATTGATCATGCACCCTGGTTACTTGGCCAGGGGGATGTCCCTTAGGCTGACTGGTTAGTATTGTGACTCACACGGAAGTCTTGGCATCAAATCCCGCCCGAGCCCTTGTTTCTCCCCCTTGCCACACCAAAATAACCCATCCCACCTCACAGGTGTGGCATATCAAGGGGCCGAATTGACAGCATGAATAATCCCACTGTGCAAAGACCTAGTTTGGACGTCCTACAGACATGGTCTGGACCGACAGACTCAATAAAGACATGATCTGCACGTCCATGCGACGTTGACTGTTTGCAGGGATGTACAGGTGTGCCTCAGACTGCCCATATAAAAGGCCACACTGAAATGTGCAGTTTGATCAAATCACAATGTAATCCTTGAAATGCAAGTTTGATTACTCAATGTCATTGCTGTAATTTATGAAATAAAAAATTAAAAAACACGAGTTATTTTCAAAAATAACATTTTTCTTTTCCTGCCTGGGGCATTTATTGCAAATCAGTCTTGGTTATGTTATGAAATATCTTAAAGAATAAAATTTTTGCTGCAATAGTTTTTAGTAGCAACAGATTTAAAATTCGCTACCATTTTGTGCCACTAAGAACAAAAATGTGCACTTCTAAAAACAGCAAAAATAAAAATTATGCAATATTTTTTCTGTTGTTTTTGCATAAACCTTGTGATCAGCCTCAGATCTGAACAAAGCAATCAAATATTGAATAATTATCTAAACTGTAACCTTTTATATGCCAGCTTGATTATGTGATGCAAATTTTTAATGACAAAAACGCAGACAAAAGGCAAGATGTTTTACATTAAAATCTGTTGGGCGACTGAAATATATTTTTTAAATCAGCCTTGGAATTATCAAGAATGTGACAATCTATTTTATTTTTTGCTTCATCCATTTTTGTTTATCAGCAAATTTAAAATTCATCATCCTCTTGTGCCTTTTCAGGACAAAAACGTTCCATTGACTTCCATTCAAACCAGCTTTTGATCTCGTAGAATCTGAAATTTTTTTTCAAGCATTCTGTGATATTAGGGTTTCATTTTTGAGTCAAAAGTGTCATGTTTACTGTTCACCTCCAAAATCAGTAATTTCTCCATTAGTGGCCCAGGCAAAAAAACTCTAGGATTCCCTATTCAGAATGGCACCATTCTAACTTTTAAAACCACCTGATGGATAAAAAGAGCTGAGAGTAGAAACAAAATGCTAACTGCAAGCTGCTCGTTAAATGGGTATAACATTTTGTGGGTGAGCATCAGGGCAGATTTGGACAATAATTCAGGCTGGGAACAGGGAGCCTGAGTCACTCCCCCTGAAGAACGAAGCTATTAACGCAAGACAATGGGACTACAAAAGCTATTTTCTAATCCTGTGTTTTATGAGCCATGAACACATTCTGATACCAAGAAAGCGCTTATTTTCGAACAGGGGCAAAGGTTATTTTTGTGTGAAAATTTGTCCAGGACTACAAATGCATATCACCAAACTGACGTCGTTAAACCAGACACGGAGAAAAGCAGAGGAAAAATGGCTGTAAGTTTAGCAAGCATCGAATCCTTCTTTCAGAAGGAAGCAGCCATCATAAATCTGGCCATGTGGTAAGTAGCAGCTATGCTAGGGGAGAGGAGATCCTGTGGTGATGCCATAATTGCAATGTGCCAATGTCTGATTTGTTGTCATATTAATTACTAATTTTTACAAGCTAATACATCTTTAAGTACGGGCCTGGATGAAACGCACATCATCACTTTTCCTTTCAGTAGAAGTACAACATGTGCGATCCAGGGCGAAAGGCAAAGCAGGTATAGCTCTTTTATCTCCGTTGACTTGCATAAATTTTTTTGTTCTTTCAGGGAACCATGAACCGACCGGAAAGGGAGGAGACTTAGGCTCCGTATCGGCTGCCATCTCAGCCACCGTTTCTTTATACGAGTGGTGTGTGTAGGTGTGTGTGTGTGTTAGCTGATCACCCCTCTGACAAAGAATAATCAAGGTTGTAGTGGGGGGGGGCTCAACAATCTCTGGGTGGGACATGTTGGCGTGAACCTGTGATCTCCAGGTCTGCAGCTGTGTACAACTGTTGAATTCACATGGACAAAGACAAGGTTTCATCGAATCCAAGCATCTTGTTTCCAAGTTTAAGGAGAGGTCACAAAAATAGCTTATATTTCACAACAAATGACATCTCAATAGTGCAGACGGTGATGTTCTATCATTGTGCCTATTGTTGCTCTGGAACGGTGATACAGGCCCTTAAATAGGATCTTCGTCTGCATTATTTCTGTCCTGGCTTTAGTGACATGTGCCTGTTTTCAGATGGGAGTGGTGATCAGGTGTGACCAACATGTTTATCGGGTGCTGAACCACATACATGTATACCACAATGGCTCAGCATGACTGGAGGTGCATACCGGAGGTGTGGAGTACTTCTGTGTATCTAGTCCCACTCGTTAATATGTGTTTGTGGCGGGCACCTTTCTATCAGTACGTTACTAATGTTTAATCTGTGACTAGCTAAGAAAAGTCATAACAAACTGAGGCTGATCATCAAAGTTTAGAACAGCTGTTAGACAACATCTGTAAACCACTTACATGACCTAAAAGGGCTTTGTTCTGTGTAATCACAAAATATCATCTAGACTCACAGACAGGCGATTGAGAATAGACGCTCTCTCTCTCTCTCTCTCTCTCTCTCTCACACACACACACACACACACACACACACACACACACACACACACACACACACACACACACACACACACACACACACACACACACACACACACACACACACACACACACACACACACACACAAGTAAATAGCCTAATGAAACATTATTTTTTTCTACAGGACCTACAAATAATCTTGTACTGTCATCCAAAAATGCAAATGGAACCTTTTTCACATGTATACGTATTTCCTGCACATCTACTTGTGGTAGCAAAGAGACTGAGCCATGGGCCCTCATGTAAACTCTGCGAGTCTCAACCTGTTTGTTCATGGAAGTTTCCTCTAACAGCTGAGAGAACAACAACAGGAAGAATCCGTCAAAGCTCTCCACAGCACACTAAGTTTACTTTAAATTCTGATCTGAGTGAATATCTGTGATTTAAAGAGAAAACAAAATGATTTTAAACATTTTCACTCAGGAGTACATTTGTGTTTAGATTGCTGAAAGTGACTTTTGAAGATTAGCCCGAGTCACCAGCCCATCCTTGCTTTCCAGTCGGAACCTTAATGTCAACGACCAATTAAAAAATAATAAAATCAAATGAAAGGTTAGATACTTACAAAGGGTTTGGATTATGTTGTTTATCTCCTGTGTTGTCTGAGGGTGGGGACTTTGCTTTGGACCTGTAGATCGTTCAGTGTTGTATTTGAGCGTAACAGAAGGATATGTCACTTGTGGAGACTGAGGCACAAATTTCCCAGTTGTAGATTTTTCATTCACAAAACCCTCCGGATGTCCTGATGTAATGGCGATGGTTGTGGTAAGTGAAACCGAAGAGGGAGCTGAATGAGGAATTGACACAGTAATTCCAAGCGTGGGGTTAATTGATATGACAAACTGGTCCTGTCCGATGGGTTTGGGATCTAAGTGAGTGGGTGGTTCATACTCAAAAATCTTATCCACAAACACCCATTTGAGTCCAGCTGTGCAAAGGGCTAAGCTAAGCAGACAGGCTAGGATGGGCAGAATGCAGATTTTTTCAGATCGCAGGCACTGGTTTATCTGTCCCATCTCGATGCACACACAGCAGGTTGCTGGCAAGGCCCCGTTTTCCAAATCGCCTTCATGCTCCTCATCACCATCACCACCACCTTCCTCTGGAAGCCCCTTTACATCCTCATCCCCACTCTCGCCAGCTGCCTCCGTCTCCTCTGGTTTCTCCTCTGGTTTCTCCTCTGGTTTCTCCTCTGGTTTCTCCTCTGGGACTAGTCCTGCATCAGGAGGGCCAGTGGGGGAGACTGTTCCAGGAGAAGGAGCTGGCCCTGCAGAGGAGTCCTCCACTCCCTCAGTCATCCTTTTGGACTGCTTGAATAATTATTTTTGAACGTTTCACCTATTAAAACAGAGGATTACACAGTTGCTGCCCGCCACCCGGAGTATGTTTTCCAACATGAGGCTGCAGAGTCAGAGTGTCGAATTCAAGGGATGGGAAAAAAAAAAATCAAATGTCCTTCAGAGAGTAAAAGCTTGACAGCAGTTCAGACATACAGAGATGGCCCGTGTCCACAAGCAAAGGGTACTTTGCACATTCTTACAAATAACTGCAATAATGTGATTTTATGATAGTCGGATTATCTGCAAGTAAAAAAAATATGTCTTGTAAGAAAATAGCATTACTTTGATCATTTCTGTGATACAGTTCTGAGCATTAGTGGAAAAGTAGCACAGACTCACCTGAACACTTTAGCAGCAGAAGGAGAAGGGGCGGTGTCGACTAGATGGGCCAGCTGCAGCAACTGTATCGTCAAGGACAGGATGGCAGAGCACTGCAGTGGCAAGAGGAACATGCTGTCGTGTCCAAAGTGCTCCACGCAGTTTAAAGGCTGAATCATCAGAGAGCGGCAGGTGCCCTTCCTGTCAGTGCAGCTACAGAAACGGATGAGTAAGGAAAAAAGGGAAAGAAAAAGATCCGAAGAGTGAGAGGGAGGGGGGCTGCAGTAGCACAGAGGCTGAGAGAAGAATGGATACTCCCCTTTTTTCCTCCGTCACTCCTCCTCTTACAGTCTTTTCTCTCCAAGTGGTGCTCAGAGCAGCCTGTAGCCTCCTCCCTCTCTGCCTCACTTCCTCTGTCTTTGCAGGCTGCTCCCAATCCCAGTACAAAGCATGCAGCTTAGCAAGTTCCTACTTGATCCAATTAAAGCACATGTCAGCAAATCAGAGACAGGCAAACTGCTGTAGCCACCCCTTCCAGCACTACTCCTCATTGATTATACTGGAAGGGTGTGTTTTCTATCAAGGGAAGCAGCGAGGAAGCAGACAGACACATGATCTGGTGTGTGTGTGTGTGTGTGTGTGTGTGTGTGTGTGTGTGTGTGTGTGTGTGTGTGTGTGTGTGTGTGTGTGTGTGCGTACATGTACTTAAGGACTTCTCCATTTTAGCTGTTATTTTATAAGACACATTTAACATGCCTGCATGCAAAAATGTGCTGAGGAATTTGAAAAAAGTTGCAATATTCATTATTAAATAGTTATGCTGTGTCATGAAAGACAAAAATGTTTTAAACAAGTTTTAAATGTGATCTAAGCTTTTCATGATAATAACTATTATTATTAATATTATTTAATTTGTTTATTTTTGTCATAACTGTTGCACCTTGTGTCCAGCTTCTCTCAAGTAATAATTAATTGAAGCAGAAGAAATTGCTAGCAAAACTGACTTTTTCTCTAGACTCTGGCTCCTGAGACACGAAGTCTCCAAACCATCAGTACCATTAGCTTCCCAGCCCCCAACCAGACCAGCAAGGAGGGAAAATTCAATGAAGTGAGGACTTAAACAAGATGAGGATAGTCTAAAAGGTCACTTTATTGCCACACTGAGCATTGACACTCTGGTGACCCTATCCACTCCTCAGACAGAATTAATACCAGTAATGGTATCGGTGGGGGAGCACTTCCTGTCAGGCCTCTGAATTAGTGACCTGAATATTGATTAAGTTCTCAGGATACAAAATCTGACACAGGAAATGCAGGAGGAACATAAATAAACTGCCTAGATCTGTAGATAAATCTGAATCCAGCCATCCTGGCATGTTTATTTTATTAGACCGTTTCAAAATAGGTTTTTACTTGTTTATTTACAATTGATTTTAACTGTTTTTTTTTCATAACTGAAAAGAATTCCTGCTTCTGAAACACAACTTCTCAGGTATTATTCTAATAAAGTAGCTTACAGAAAACATGGTGATATGGTACTAAAATAAATACTATTTGTGTAAAACGAGAGAATCAACAAACGATCAAATCCTATCAATAAAATCAATACAGGTAAGTGGCCTGTATTTGTATAGCGCCTTCGTAGGGTTCTACAACCCCCCAAGGTGCTTCACAACACAGTCATTCACCCATTCACTCACACATTCACACATTGGTGATGATGAGCTACAATGCAGCCACAGCTGCCCTGACGCACTGACAGAGGCGGGGCTGCCGACTACTGGAGCCACCGGTCCCTCTGACCACCACCAGCAGGAAAAGCAGGTTAAGTGTCTTGCACAAGGACACAACAACTGCAACGGACTTTGCAGGGCTCAAACCTGCAACCTTCCAATTACTGGACAACCCGCTCTACCTCCTGAGCTGCAAATAAATGTTTTAGTCTACAAAATCCTAATTGTAATAACAAAATACAAAGGATCAGAGAATTAGTCATTTCACTTCGTTAAATATTTGTAACTTTATTAGTGTTTTTTTTTTACTTTTGAAAACATGCTGACGCATGGCCCAATTTGTGGCATGGATGCTAACCTTGCATTCTTGCCCGTGTCTCTTTTCCAATGGCTTGCATCTTGCTGCCAATCATACCAACAAAACCTGGAACTTCTACCTTGTACTTTAACTAGCCATCTGTATTCTCCCAAAGATATCCCCGTGTTGTCTGTCACTCATACAGGTTTCAGGCGGTCCCATGACTCTGCTACACGCTGTGTGCACGTCTATTCTCTTTCATGGGGGAAGCAATCACCTAGTTGCTTTAAACTGCTGATAGACTTCAAACAGTGGAAACACAAGTTTGAAAACCACTATTCATTTTGTTTCCTCGTGAACTTGGATTGTGTTGCTGCGTGTGGTGCATCCGGACCCAAACCAACCTGTGCACTCTCCTTAATCCATAGTCATTATTCTGACTCAGTGTTCAAGTGGATACCATTCACAATATTTTTGTTTTGACCAATGTTGCTGATAACTCATCCTTTCATGGTCCTTATGAGCGTGCTCCTTAGTCAGGATGATTCCCCCATAGATCCTGAGCATCTCAAATCAGGAGAGAGCATCCATGTAGTGTGTCAGATCCCAACAGTCATAATCTCATCGCCCCTGTGTGAGCATTACTCATTACCACCTCCTTTGACTGATCATTATGATACAGGTTGTGTATACCAGACAAGGGCTTCTTCAGAATGAAGACCCACAACTTTGACCACATCCACTGCATATGTTGGTGGATTCTGAACCTAGTGCAGGTGTCAGAGTTGATTGGCTTATCATTCACTGACAAGGCTATCAACATTTCCAGTTAGAACCTCAATCAGAAAAACACTCACTGCTGAATGCGTTAAAGCTGCAATGCCAAATGACAAGATAGCTTTATTTATAAAGCACATTTCCTACACAAAGGCACCTCAGTGTGCTTCACAGCAATAAAGACAATCACAAAAATGAACAATGATTACAAAAAATGAAAACACTGAAGAAAACTGAATGTGGTCTGCCAGGAAATATAGTAGGTGAAAACGTGGTGTAAGGAGAACTGCAGCCCAGAACTAAAGCTGTGAAACTGGTACTATAACTGACATGTCATAAAACTAACAGATTGGGGGGAAAAATGAAATTAAAACAAATTTAAGAAAAGCTCATGCCTCTTAACTTTCTAATATAATATAGCAATAAATGTTTTGTGAAGATTAAAAGGAAAAAAAGTTTTAAAAATATATATAATTTCAGTAAATCTCTTGAATTTGTCTTAAAACCTCCACCAACACAGTTTGGACCGAAAGCAACCATTGGGCCATCCGGTCGTCGTTCTCGCCGAAGCATTGCATTTCCCTGGGTCCGCCATTCATTACACACTCGTGTGTTTAGCAACAGAACACAACTGGTGTAAGAGGTTCTTTGCTCAATAATATCAGAGAAGGAGAAGCAGATTTGAAGTCACAGACACCAGAAGACGTTTGGAGCTAGAATACGGTAACTGGTGTTTAGCGCTATATCGTTTTTTCCAGCATCGCGGGCTTCCGGTTCCAGCAGAAGAGTCTCAGGGAAGATACCCGAGGGCAGGGGTGAGTGTTCCGTGACCATGTTTGCATTCAAAATCTAGCTTGTTTGCAAGTTTGCTATAACAAGTTTAATAGTACTTTGTTGATTTGCAAAGCTCAAACTATGCTTGCCTCAGCTTGTCTTGTCATCTTGTTTGATGGAAATAACAAACTCACAACTGCAAACTAGGAACCTGCTACACAATTGGAACTTTTCATGACGTGAGATGCAGTTTGGTGACCGTGGTGGTCCATCGGTGCATGCACAGCTGTGGGGGAAAGGAAGATAGGTGAGACGACAGGAGCGACAGAAGCAGCAGAACAAGGAGCCATATCTGCTGCAAAAAAATATTCAAAAAACTAAATAATAATTGTGCATATGCTGAAACCGGTGTGTGGCGTTTGGTGTGTGTGTGTGTGACCCTGGGAGGAGTCTGTTTGCGCTACAGTGACCTCCAATAATATGCAGATATGCTGGAAAAAGGTCAGAGGTCACTCACATATGTTGGGACAAAATAGAGAGCTGAAGGATCTGGCAGAAATACTAGTTAAACATGATGCCATTAATGGCGTTCCATAGTCCTTGGATCCCTTATGATTCTCTGATAGATTTTTTTAGACTCTCCATCTGCTCCCTTGTGACCAATAGCTTTGTTTCTGTTGACCCTGAATTTTTTGATGATGTTCTCATCAGTTTCCATTGTCCTCATCCTGCTTCCAAACCAAACCGGTTCTACATCAGTCCTATTCTGTCGCAAATGAACCATCAGCATCAACCTTCATGACATTGCTAAGCTGTGCACGCTTCTCTTTACAGTTAATAAAGACCATTTTGCTTTCGTCCACTGTTTGAGGTTGATGCTCATTCATACATATTATCCTCCATCGACCAGGCATGGAGGTAACAACGCAACATTTGATGTTTTAAGCCAAACTGTCTTAAGGCCAGAGATGTGAATAGATATTGTTCTGGTGTATCAAAGAATGATTAGCATGCTGTCAGTTTCAACCTGCAAACCCCATTTTAAAACTCCTCTGTGGGGTGGAGGAAACTCATTGTCACAACCTGTCCTGTCTCCCCACTCTGTTCAGTCCTGTGTCTTTCCTAATGTCTCCCACCTGTTTATCGTCTCCCAATCACTTTAGATCCCAGCTCCTTGTGTATTTAAACCCTCCCACTTCTGTGTTCCTGGTCTGTCCACTGTTTCCTTTTCCTGCGTGCTTACCGCTAAAAACCTCTTTAAACATTCCTGCCTGCCTTCTTCCCCGCACTTGGATCCTCACCTGAGCACTGTTACACTCATTTGTCTGACTTACAAACTGATTGGGTGGGACACCTCACAACATCACTTAGAAGTAACACCAACGTCCTTACTGTGGTGCTGATTAAATAGATGGAATGCTCACCAGCTCCCAATGACACAGCACAATTCATCCACTGATGAATCACCTCTTTTCTCGGTTCAGTCGAATCAAAATCTGCAGGTGTCTCTCCATTCAAAATGATTACCAGCAGATGGATGACTCTTCCACTGCACCTGTTTTATTAACCAGGTGAAACCAGTCTGTCAAGCGGTAGAATAGCCCAATAACACAAAACAGATTTAAGCATCTATAAGCTACCTTTAACTTTAACTGGAGAATGTTTACTATGAACAGAAAGCCTCTTATAATGAACTTCATGTAGAGGACATGTTTGAAAAGCATTGTAGCACTGGTCTTCCAGACCAGACAAAATAAGCTGTGCGATGCCTTGTTTCACCACAAGAGAGCAGCTGACTCGTGGCTCATGGAGTGGCTGGAAATGAACACCAACAGGACACTAAAAGCCTTATTTTCACCACCACTCTAAAATAAATAAATACATACATTTATAGATGCCTATAGATACCTTTATTTATCTATAGGTGATGCTATTTTCAAGGTCAGCATGGGTTAGCCTCCCAAATAATCGGATGCACACACACCAACTCTTCATACAAGCCCCTGAAAATAGAATATCTTCACCATTCATGAGAAATTAGAGAATGTTTGAACTCTTCAGGTGGTATTATGAATAAAACAGAAATACTCCAGCTTGAAACTCGGAGGAAGATGAGTGTTTCTGGCCTCTAACTGTTCAATATTATTCACTAAAACACATATAGCTAAGATAATAAGCACTTAACCCTCCTTTCCTGCTGGTGTCAGTCAGAGGACTGATGGCGCCTGTGTTCAGCAGCCTGGTCTCCATCAGTGTGCCCTGGGGCAGCTGTAGCTAGCTCATCGCCATCTGTGTGTGTGTGTGTGTGTGTGTGTGTGTGTGTGTGTGTGTGTGTGTGTGTGCGTGTGCGTGTGCGTGTGTGTGTGTGTGTGTGTGTGTGTGTGTGTGTGTGTGTGTGTGTGTGTGTGTGTGTGTGTGTGTGTGTGTGTGTGTGTGTGTGTGATTGAATGAGTGATTGTACTGTGAAGCACCTTGGGGGGTTGTAGAATGCAAAAAGGTGCTAATTATAAATATCAATTCACTTTCATTTATACATATTTGATACATTTTGAGATACACTGATTATTACAAAGTATTTCTAAGTTAAATAATAGTAAATCATGTTGAAGTCAAATACAGCAAATGAAATAGTTACATTTATAGTTACAACTACCTTGCATGTCAGAGTTTGTCATCATACTGAAAGTCTAACAAGTAGACAGCAGGGTAACAGATTTGGGAGGTGTGTGTGTGTGTGTGTGTGTGTGTGTGTGTGTGTGTGGTGTGTGTGTGTGTGTGTGTGTGTGTGTGTGTGTGTGTGTGTGTGTGGTGTGTGTGTGTGTGTGTGTGTGTGTGTGTGTGTGGTGTGTGTGTGTGTGGTGTGTGTGTGTGTGTGATAGGGATGAGGGGGTGGGGCGCTGGAGCAGAGTGATGTCTGACTGCTAAGCTCCACAAGCCTCTAATGCTGCTGAAGACATTAATGAGCTGCTAACTAAATCCTGGCATGGACTCACTGGAGTGTCCAAATCCAACATGGCTGACTGAATCCCAGAAGATCTTTGAAAATGTTTTGGGTCCCTGGGATTGTAAACCACCATAAAAACAAGATGTCAGTCGGCCCTCAACAGTTGTGTGCTATCGTGTGAAAAAGCACTGAAAGACACTAACCCCAACCCAAATAAAGAAGAAACGTTAATGGAGGATAGATTTTTACACAAATGTAGCACAACTTTTAAAGAAATTAGTGAATGCATTGACACTTCTTTGTAATAAATATTATCCATTTGTATTTCCCTAAAATTGAGAAAATGTGAGGTGGAATATCACCTTGTCAGGAGAGTGCGTTTGTGTGTTGAGCAGCTGGGTGCAGTATGCAGGCTGCACCCATGAAAAATGTGACAGGTGTTCTCTGAGGATGCCAAACAGCTTCTTCTGCTGCTGACGACTTGTCAGGTTTTTCATGGGTACAACCTGCATACTCAACACAAATGCCCTTTTCTTACAAACGTGACTCTATTTGAGAAAAATCCATCAGTTGTAAATTTGTCCAAAAGCTTTGTTACAATTAAATAATCATCTAATCACAAAATGTATTAGTAAAAGCAGGTGTACTCAGTTTGAAATGATGGAAGAATCTTCAAAGATCTCATATTGAGCTAAATTGGGAGTCCCATTGTTCCAGCCAAAAGCCACCAGCTGAGGGTCGAGCACCCCTAAAGTCAGACCTCAGAAGTCTTTTATGACCGGTTTGGGTTTTCCAGGTTACATCTATTAATAATTAAACAATTCATAATATGTAAAAAATACATATATGTCAAAAGTTTCAAAAGGAGCATCTTCATCAGCAGGTGATATTCCACCTCACATTTTCCTTCCGTTCCTCTTGTGGCTTATTACGCTCGGAGCAGGGACAGCCTTCTGAAGCCAAGCATGTGTGGCCCTCCACGCCTGCCCTGAGACTGAGGGCGACAAACCCACAGCGACAAGCTCTTAGGCACAGAGAAGGATGTTCGAACTTTAGGACTTTCATCCCCTCCTCACGTTGCTCCTAACCCTGTTCCCACTTTTATCATGGAGCTGAGAAAAGCCTACCTGAATCTAAAGACGGTTCTTCTGACAATGATGATGTTCAAGTGGGGTGAGTAGAAATACCTAATCTTCATTCTTTTAATTTTATTCAATTAGAGTTGATTTGATTCCAACCTGCCGATTACATAGGAGAGTTTGTTTTAAGAGGAGATGTTTGCAAAACACCTTTATTTCATTTGTCTTGTATATTTGCTACAAGCGTTTTTGTTTAGGAGGACTTTAAGTTTCTTAACTCTGCTCCTGCTTCGTCGAGAGGTTTGCCAGACCTTTCACTTAAATTCCCTGGACTCTGGTTGTTCCCACTAACTATGACTGAAATAGTTTTGCCCTTTGTTACGTTTAACACGCCTTCTGGTTTTGGTTCATTTAGGAAAACCCAACAACAACAATAAAAAGTAGGAATTTTGAGCCAAATTAATGTTTGCTGCTATTGGCGACTTTTCCAGACATATTTTTAAAAGCACTTTCAACCGTTAATAACTAACGTGTGATCAGAGAGGGTTTTGACACATGACTGGTTCAGATTGAGGCTACTCAGTCATGCATGCCAAACCAGAGAAAACGGAGTAGAAAACGTTCATTCATGACCGTTGAATAGAGCTGCAGGGTGAGTTTACATAATGTCTGTAGATTAATTATAAAAGCACCCGGGGGCTTTGGTGTCTACCATGCCAAAATAAGATAAACTATTAGTGATTGTTGTTATTATGATCACAGGTTGCCGTGAACTCGTGAACAACAGATTCACGACCACCCCACTCTTAACCAGAGCGGTTGTGTTTTTGTTGTTTTTAGACGTCTGTGCTGATGGTGACTGATTCAAGCACGTGTTCATAAACACACATAGAACCAAGATGATGTTAACGCCAGAGTTTATTATCAGGTTTGTCTTCATACTTCGTAGATGTTTTGGTAAAATGAAAAGCTGAAATTAGGTCACGTTTTCAGGTCGTTGTCGGTTTGTCG